>NW_027310240.1:120000-130000 GCF_047496795.1 Chiloscyllium punctatum | reverse complement strand
GTGCCCCATACCTGCGTGACGAGCACCGCAGGGCGGCAGAGCCATCGCACTTGGCCGGGTGGCAGAGGAGGACCAGACTATTCACAGATAGCGGCCCCAACGACTCCCAGAGCCGGTCGTGCGGCGCGCGAGGTCTGCTCTCTTCACAAGAGGCTTTATTAGGGAGTGCTAAGGCAAGGTTCTGTGCCCTCCACCCTCATCGCAACACCCATGGGAGCCTCCGGTCGTCAATAGACCGCCGCACCGGCCTCTGACTGACTCTCAGAATGGACGGAAAGAGCCGGGTAAGCCTTTCAAAAGATTCGACACGTGCCGAAAACTTTAGACTTCCGTGAGCTCTCCGGCTTGCACCGAGACCCGAAGTCGACGTGCTAAGCACCACGGGACCCCTTTCGCCTGCAGGTCCCGAGCCGCCTTTATTTGCTGTTACGAGCATCGTGTGCCCCATACCTGCGTGACGAGCACCGCAGGGCGGCAGAGCCATCGCACTTGGCCGGGTGGCAGAGGAGGACCAGACTATTCACAGATAGCGGCCCAACGACTCCCAGAGCCGGTCGTGCGGCGCGCGAGGTCTGCTGTCATCACAAGAGGCTTTAGGGAGTGCTCAGGCAAGGGTCAGCCCGCAGCCTTCCTGGCAACACCCAGGGGAACCAGGCCACTCGCGTCTCTCGCCTTCATTTTCGACACGAGCGCCTGCGGAGGGCCACCACCCCCTCCGATTGTCAAGAGACCTCCGCACCGGCCTCTGACTTACTCTCAGAATGGACGGAAAGAGCCGGGTAAGCCTTTGAAAAGATTCGACCACGTGCCGAAAACTTTAGACTTCCGTGAGCTCTCCGGCTTGCACCGAGACCCGAAGTCGACGTGCTTAGCACCACGGGACCCCTTTCGCCTGCAGGTCCCGAGCCGCCTTTTATTTTTGTTACGAGTATCGTGTTCCCCAAACCTGGGTGACGAGCACCGCAGGGCGGCAGAGCCATCGCGCTTGTCCGGGTGGCAGAGGAGGACCAGACTATTCACAAATAGCGGCCCAACGACTCCCAGAGCCGGTCGTGCGGCAGGCGAGGTCTGCTCTCATCACAAGAGGCTTTAGGGAGTGCTCAGGCAACGGTCAGCCCGCAGCCTTCTTGGCAACACCCAAGGGAACCAGGCCACTCGCGTCTCTCGCCTTCATTTTGGACACGAGCGCCTGTGGAGGGACGGCCGGAGTCAACGTGGGGTTTGCCCGCCCTCCAATAGTGTCAAAAGACCGCCGCACAAGTCTCTGACTGACTCTTAGAACAGACAGAAAGAGTTTGTCAAATCTGTCAAAAAATTGACAAAGTGTCAAAAATTCGACTTCCAAGAGCTCTCCGGCATGCACTCATACCTGTCATTAAAGTGCTATGCCCGTGGAACCGTTTTTCGGATGCCTTTCAGAACGGTCCCGCGCCGCCATTTTGTTCTAAAAATCGTGTTCCCATATATCTCCGGGTACCCCGCCAACCTCACTGCGGAAAAACTACAAGTGGCACTGAATGGGTCTGAATTCCAAATTTGACTGCATCGGTCTGGAACTCGGTCCGGTCAAAACCGTTTGGATTTTTCTCGGTCCGGACTTCCGCGACAGACAAAGTTAAAGTTTTCGGGCTGCAGGCACAAAACGACAGCTGGCCATTTGCCGGGCTCAATTCACCCAATTCCTCCGGCACTTCGGAGCACATGTTCGGTGTAAGTTTGCGAATCTTTCCCGATGCTGCAGCATTTTCCTCCGCTGACACTTAGAATATTTTTCACACTTTGCTGAAAATTTTTCTAAGTGTTTTTTTCCAAGTTTTCCTGGTTACTGATTTCTTCTTTTTAAACATTTTTCTAAGTTTTTCTGGTTACTGATTTCTTCTTTTTAAACATTTTTCGCAGTTTGTCTGGTTACTGATTTCTTCTTTTTAAACATTTTTCGCCGTTTTTCTGGTTACTGATTTCTTCTTTTTAAACATTTTTCGCCGTTTTTCTGGTTACTGATTTCTTCTTTTTAAACATTTTTCTAAGTTTTTCTGGTTACTCATTTCTTCTTTTTAAACATTTTTCTAAGTTTTTCTGGTTACTGATTTCTTCTTTTTAAACATTTTTCTAAGTTTTTCTGGTTACTCATTTCTTCTTTTTAAACATTTTTCTAAGTTTTTCTGGTTACTCACTTCTTCTTTTTAAACATTTTTCTAAGTTTTTCTGGTTACTGATTTCTTCTTTTTAAACATTTTTCGCCGTTTTTCTGGTTACTGATTTCTTCTTTTTAAACATTTTTCTAAGTTTTTCTGGTTACTCATTTCTTCTTTTTAAACATTTTTCGCCGTTTTTCTGGTTACTGATTTCTTCTTTTTAAACATTTTTCTAAGTTTTTCTGGTTACTGATTTCTTCTTTTTAAACATTTTTCTAAGTTTTCCTGGTTACTCATTTCTTCTTTTTAAACATTTTTCTAAGTTTTCCTGGTTACTCATTTCTTCTTTTTAAACATTTTTCTAAGTTTTCCTGGTTACTGATTTCTTCTTTTTAAACATTTTTCGCAGTTTTTCTGGTTACTGATTTCTTCTTTTTAAACATTTTTCTAAGTTTTTCTGGTTACTGATTTCTTCTTTTTAAACATTTTTCTAAGTTTTTCTGGTTACTCACTTCTTCTTTTTAAACATTTTTCTAAGTTTTTCTGGTTACTCACTTCTTCTTTTGAAACATTTTTCTAAGTTTTTCTGGTTACTGATTTCTTCTTTTTAAACATTTTTCTAAGTTTTTCTGGTTACTGATTTCTTCTTTTTAAACATTTTTCGCAGTTTGTCTGGTTACTGATTTCTTCTTTTTAAACATTTTTCGCCGTTTTTCTGGTTACTGATTTCTTCTTTTTAAACATTTTTCTAAGTTTTTCTGGTTACTCACTTCTTCTTTTTAAACATTTTTCTAAGTTTTTCTGGTTACTGATTTCTTCTTTTTAAACATTTTTCGCAGTTTTTCTGGTTACTGATTTCTTCTTTTTAAACATTTTTCTAAGTTTTCCTGGTTACTGATTTCTTCTTTTTAAACATTTTTCGCAGTTTTTCTGGTTACTGATTTCTTCTTTTTAAACATTTTTCTAAGTTTTTCTGGTTACTCACTTCTTCTTTTTAAACATTTTTCTAAGTTTTCCTGGTTACTGATTTCTTCTTTTTAAACATTTTTCGCAGTTTGTCTGGTTACTGATTTCTTCTTTTTAAACATTTTTCGCAGTTTTTCTGGTTACTGATTTCTTCTTTTTAAACATTTTTCTAAGTTTTTCTGGTTACTCACTTCTTCTTTTTAAACATTTTTCTAAGTTTTCCTGGTTACTGATTTCTTCTTTTTAAACATTTTTCGCAGTTTGTCTGGTTACTGATTTCTTCTTTTTAAACATTTTTCGCAGTTTTTCTGGTTACTGATTTCTTCTTTTTAAACATTTTTCTAAGTTTTTCTGGTTACTCACTTCTTCTTTTATAACATTTTTCTAAGTTTTCCTGGTTACTGATTTCTTCTTTTTAAACATTTTTCTAAGTTTTCCTGGTTACTGATTTCTTCTTTTTAAACATTTTTCTAAGTTTTCCTGGTTACTGATTTCTTCTTTTTAAACATTTTTCTAAGTTTTTCTGGTTACTCATTTCTTCTTTTTAAACATTTTTCGCAGTTTTTCTGGTTACTGATTTCTTCTTTTTAAACATTTTCCTAAGTTTTCCTGGTTACTGATTTCTTCTTTTTAAACATTTTTCTAAGTTTTCCTGGTTACTCATTTCTTCTTTTTGATCATTTTTCTAAGTTTTCCTGGTTACTGATTTCTTCGTTTTGAACATTTTTCTAAGTTTTCCTGGTTACTCACTTCTTCTTTTCAAACATTTTTCATCGTTTTTCTGTTTACTCATTTAGCACTTTCAGGCACTTTCCGATCATTTCCTCGTTCCCGATTTCACCCTTTAAAACGCTTTCGGGCATTTCCCTAAGTTTTGCGGTTCACTCGTTTGGGACTCACTGACACCTTCTCTAGCTTCCCTGCTCACTTTTTTCGTACTGTTGAGAAAATTCGAACCCTTTCCTTAACTATGCCGGTTACTGACTTCACCGCTTCAGACCCTTGTCCCCGTAATGAAAGATACCATTTCCCACCGTGGGAAATGCACGAAAATCGGACTGAACACGGGGGAGGCTCCCCCCTCGAAGGCGAGACCGTCGGCAGAACCGCCGGGTCAAACCCGGCTGAGCTACCCGGCTTACAAGTCTCAAAGTCGGTATGAGCAGTCACGTCCACCCCCATTCCCTTTTGGACCACTTCCCACGGTTCCAAATGCATGAAAATCGGCCTGTACACGGGGGAGGCACCCGCCTCGAAGACGAGACCGTCGGCAGAACCGCCGGGTCAAACCCGGCTGAGCTACCCGGCTCGGAAGCGCCAAAGTCGGGTTGAGCAGTCACATTCACTCCCATCCCCTTTTGGGCAACTTCCCACGGTTGGAAATGCATGGAAATCGGACTGAACACGGGGGAGGCTCCCCCCTCGAAGGCGAGACCGTCGGCAGAACCGCCGGATCAAACCCGGCTGAGCTACCCGGCTTACAAGTCTCAAAGTCGGTATGAGCAGACACGTCCACCCCCATTCCCTTTTGGACCACTTCCCACGGTTCGAAATGCATGAAAATCGGCCTGTATACGGGGGAGGCACCCGCCTCGAAGACGAGACCGTCGGCAGAACCGCCGGGTCAAACCCGGCTGAGCTACCCGGCTCGGAAGCGCCAAAGTCGGGTTGAGCAGTCACATTCACTCCCATCCCCTTTTGGGCAACTTCCCACGGTTGGAAATGCATGGAAATCGGACTGAACACGGGGGAGGCTCCCCCCTCGAAGGCGAGACCGTCGGCAGAACCGCCGGATCAAACCCGGCTGAGCTACCCGGCTTACAAGTCTCAAAGTCGGTATGAGCAGACACGTCCACCCCCATTCCCTTTTGGACCACTTCCCACGGTTCGAAATGCATGAAAATCGGCCTGTATACGGGGGAGGCACCCGCCTCGAAGACGAGACCGTCGGCAGAACCGCCGGGTCAAACCCGGCCGGGCTACCCGGGTTAGAAGCCCTAGAGTCGGGTTGAGCAGTCACAATCACTCCCATCCCCTTTTGAACCTGTTCCCACCGTTGGAAATGCACGAAAATCGGCCTGTACACGGGGGAGGCTCCCCCCTCGAAGGCGAGACCGTCGGCAGAACCGCCGGGTCAAACCCGGCTGAGCTACCCGGCTTACAAGTCTCGAAGTCGGGTTGAGCAGTCACATTCACTCCCATCGACTTTTGGGCAACTTCCCACCGTTGCAAATGCATGAAAATCGGCCTGTACACGGGGGAGGCACCCGCCTCGAAGTCGAGACCGTCGGCAGAACCGCCGGGTCCAACCCGGCTGAGCTACCCGGCTTACAAGTCTCAAAGCCGGGTTGGGCAGTCACGTTCACCCCCATTCCCTTTTGGATCACTTCCCACGGTTCGAAATGCACGAAAACCGGCCTGTACACGGGGGAGGGTCCGCCCTCGAAGGCGAGACCGTCGGCAGAACCGCCGGGTCAAACCTGGCTGAGCTACCCGGCTTACAAGTCTCAAAGTCGGGTTGAGCAGTCACGTTCACTCCCATCGACTTTTAGACCACTTCCCACGGTTCGAAATGCACGAAAATCGGCCTGTACACGGGGGAGGCACCCGCCTCGAAGACGAGACCGTCGGCAGAACCGCCGGGTCAAACCCGGCCGAGCTACCCGGCTTAAAAGTCTCAAAGTCGGTATGAGCAGTCACATTCACCCCCATTCCCTTTTGGACCACTTCCCACGGTTGGAAATGCATGAAAATCGGCCTGGACACGGGGGAGGCTCCCCCCTCGATGACGAGACCGTCGGCAGAACCGCCGGAACAAACCCGGCTGAGCTACCCGGCTTACAAGTCTCAAAGTCGGTATGAGCAGACACGTCCACCCCCATTCCCTTTTGGACCACTTCCCACCGTTGGAAATGCACGAAAATCGGCCTGTACACGGGGGAGGCACCGGCCTCGAAGACGAGACCGTCGGCAGAACCGCCGGGTCAAACCCGGCTGAGCTACCCGGCTTACAAGTCTCAAAGTCGGGTTGAGCAGTCACATTCACTCCCATCGACTTTTGGGCAACTTCCCACGGTTCGAAATGCACAAGATTCGGCCTGAACACGGGGGACGCTCCCCCCTCGAAGGCGAGACCGTCGGCAGACCCGCCGGGTCAAACCCGGCTGAGCTACCCGGCTCGGAAGCGCCAAAGTCGGTATGAGCAGTCACGTTCACTCCCATCCCCTTTTGGACCGCTTCCCACGGTACGAAATGCATGAAAATCGGCCTGTACACGGGGGAGGCACCCGCCTCGAAGACGAGACCGTCGGCAGAACCGCCGGGTCAAACCCGGCTGAGCTACCCGGCTTACAAGTCTCAAAGTCGGGTTGAGCAGTCACATTCACTCCCATCGACTTTTGGGCAACTTCCCACGGTTCGAAATGCACAAAATTCGGCCTGAACACGGGGGACGCTCCCCCCTCGAAGGCGAGACCGTCGGCAGAACCGCCGGGTCAAACCCGGCTGAGCTACCCGGCTTAAAAGTCTCAAAGTCGGTATGAGCAGTCACATTCACCCCCATTCCCTTTTGGACCACTTCCCACGGTTGGAAATGCATGAAAATCGGCCTGGACACGGGGGAGGCTCCCCCCTCGATGACGAGACCGTCGGCAGAACCGCCGGAACAAACCCGGCTGAGCTACCCGGCTTACAAGTCTCAAAGTCGGTATGAGCAGACACGTCCACCCCCATTCCCTTTTGGACCACTTCCCACCGTTGGAAATGCACGAAAATCGGCCTGTACACGGGGGAGGCACCGGCCTCGAAGACGAGACCGTCGGCAGAACCGCCGGATCAAACCCGGCCGAGCTACCCGGGTTAGAAGCCTCAGAGTCGGGTTGAGCAGTCACGTCCACCCCCATTCCCTTTTGGACCACTTCCCACGGTTCGAAATGCACGAAAATCGGCCTGTACACGGGGGAGGGAGCCGCCTCGAAGACGAGACCGTCGGCAGAACCGCCGGTTCAAACCCGGCTGAGCTACCAGGCTCGGAAGCGCCAAAGTCGGGTTGAGCAGTCACATTCACTCCCATCCCCTTTTGGGCAACTTCCCACCGTTGCAAATGCATGAAAATCGGCCTGTACACGGGGGAGGGAGCCGCCTCGAAGACGAGACCGTCGGCAGAACCGCCGGATCAAACCCGGCTGAGCTACCAGGCTCGGAAGCGCCAAAGTCGGTATGAGCAGTCACATTCACTCCCATCCCCTTTTGGGCCACTTCCCACGGTTCGAAATGCACGAAAATCGGACTGAACACGGGGGAGGCTCCCCCCTCCAAAACGAGACCATCGGCAGAATCGACGGGTCAAACCCGGCCGAGCTACCCGGGTTAGAAGCCTCAAAGTCGGGTTGAGCAGTCACGTCCACCCCCATCCCCTTTTGGACCACTTCCCACGGTTCGAAATGCACGAAAATCGGCCTGTACACGGGGGAGGCACCCGCCTCGAAGACGAGACCGTCGGCAGACCCGCCGGATCAAACCCGGCCGAGCTACACGGCTTACAAGTCTCAATGTCGGTATGAGCAGTCACGTCCACCCCTATTCCCTTTTGGACCACTTCCCACGGTACGAAATGCATGAAAATCGGCCTGTACACGGGGGAGGCACCCGCCTCGAAGACGAGACCGTCGGCAGAACCGCCGGGTCAAACCCGGCTGAGCTACCCGGCTCGGAAGCGCCAAAGTCGGGTTGAGCAGTCACATTCACTCCCATCGACTTTTGGGCAACTTCCCACGGTTCGAAATGCACAAAATTCGGCCTGAACACGGGGGACGCTCCCCCCTCGAAGGCGAGACCGTCGGCAGAACCGCCGGGTCAAACCCGGCTGAGCTACCCGGGTCGGAAGCGCCAAGGTCGGTATGAGCAGTCACATTCACTCCCATCCCCTTTTGGACCGCTTCCCACGGTTTGAAATGCACGAAAATCGGCCTGTACACGGGGGAGGCTCCGCCCTCGAAGGCGAGACCGACGGCAGAACCGCCGGGTCAAACCCGGCCGGGCTACCCGGGTTAGAAGCCTCAGAGTCGGGTTGAGCAGTCACATTCACCCCCATCCCCTTTTGAACCTCTTCCCACCGTTGGAAATGCACGAAAATCGGCCTGTACACGGGGGAGGCGCCCCTCTCGAAGGCGAGACCGACGGCAGAACCGCCGGGTCAAACCCGGCCGAGCTACCCGGGTTAGAAGCCTCAGAGTCGGGTTGAGCAGTCACATTCACCCCCATCCCCTTATGAACCTCTTCCCACCGTTGGAAATGCACGAAAATCGGCCTGTACACGGGGGAGGCCCCCCTCTCGAAGACGAGACCGTCGGCAGACCCGCCGGATCAAACCCGGCCGAGCTACACGGCTTACAAGTCTCGATGTCGGTATGAGCAGTCACGTCCACCCCCATTCCCTTTTGGACCACTTCCCACGGTACGAAATGCATGAAAATCGGCCTGTACACGGGGGAGGCACCCGCCTCGAAGACGAGACCGTCGGCAGAACCGCCGGGTCAAACCCGGCTGAGCTACCCGGCTCGGAAGCGCCAAAGTCGGGTTGAGCAGTCACATTCACTCCCATCCCCTTTTGGGCCACTTCCCACGGTTCGAAATGCATGAAAATCGGCCTGTACACGGGGGACGCTCCCCCCTCGAAGGCGAGGCCGTCGGCAGAACCGCCGGGTCAAACCCGGCTGAGCTACCCGGGTTAGATGCCTCAAAGTCGGGTTGAGCAGTCACATTCACCCCCATCCCCTTTCGGCCCCCTTCCCACGGTTGGAAATGCATGAAAATCGGCCTGTACACGGTGGGCGCTCCCCCCTCGAAGGTGAGACCTTCGGCAGAACCGCCGGGTCAAATCCTGCCGAGCTACCCGCGTTAGAGGTCTCAATGTCGGCTTCAGCAGTCACATTCAATCCCATTCCCGTTTGGACCTCTTCCCGCCGATGGAAATGCACAAAATTCGGCCTGAACACGCGGGACGCTCCCCCCTCGAAGGCGAGACCGTCGCCAGAACCGCCGGGTCAAATCCGGCTGAGCTACCCGCGTTACAGGTCTCAAAGTCGGGTTGAGCAGTCACGTTCACCCCCATCCCCTTTCGGACCCCTTCCCACGGTTGGAAATGCATGAAAATCGGCCTGTACACGGTGGGCGCTCCCCCCTCGAAGGTGAGACCTTCGGCAGAACCGCCGGGTCAAATCCGGCCGAGCTACCCGCGTTAGAGGTCTCAATGTCGGCTTCAGCAGTCACATTCAATCCCATTCCCGTTTGGACCTCTTCCCGCCGATGGAAATGCACAAAATTCGGCCTGAACACGCGGGAGGCTCCCCCCTCGAAGGTGAGACCTTCGGCAGAACCGCCGGGTCAAATCCGGCCGAGCTACCCGCGTTAGAGGTCTCAATGTCGGCTTCAGCAGTCACATTCAATCCCATTCCCGTTTGGACCTCTTCCCGCCGATGGAAATGCACAAAATTCGGCCTGAACACGCGGGACGCTCCCCCCTCGAAGGCGAGACCGTCGCCAGAACCGCCGGGTCAAATCCGGCCGAGCTACCCGCGTTAGAGGTCTCAATGTCGGCTTCAGCAGTCACATTCAATCCCATTCCCTTTTGGAACACTTCCCGCCGTTAACAATGCACGATATTCGGCCTGAACACGCGGGACGCTCCCCCCTCGAAGGTGAGACCTTCGGCAGAACCGCCGGGTCAAATCCTGCCGAGCTACCCGCGTTAGAGGTCTCAATGTCGGCTTCAGCAGTCACATTCAATCCCATTCCCGTTTGGACCTCTTCCCGCCGATGGAAATGCACAAAATTCGGCCTGAACACGCGGGGCGCTCCCCCCTCGAAGGCGAGACCGTCGCCAGAACCGCCGGGTCAAA
>NW_027310240.1:112500-115000 GCF_047496795.1 Chiloscyllium punctatum | reverse complement strand
TGCTGCATCTTCTGTAACCAACTATTTGAGATGCTGTCGTTCTTATAATAATGGATCCCTGCACCTTGACAGGGGAGGGTCATCCAATTCTGCATCTCCACGGCTCTCCAATTTACGTAATTTACACTCCTGTATTCTTCCAAGCCGTCTTCATCATCTCCGCTATTAACGACAGTTTCCCTTTCCTCAGAGCCATTAATAATCTCTGGATTCCAGATGTTTGCCATCGCTCTTAATTTACTCAATTTCCGCATTCTATCCTCGACGCTACTTCCAGCAAATTTAAACGATGCATGTAGCACCCCATCCTCCGACCTCAGTAGCGATCCATATTTCCTCATTATCAGGATCGGGATAAATGTCGATAAGCGGTTTATGGCAAGACCTCCATCTCGAGACTTAGCATATAAAATGCCGTCTGTAATGGATTGTGGTAGGTGTAAGATTTCTTTGATTGCACTCTTGATAATATTATCCAATTTCTTTAAATAATTTAGAGAAACCTCTGATAAAACCTGATAATAAAATAGCCTCGGGATAAAATACGTTTTTAAAATTTCAATCTTTTGGACAGGTTTCAGGGATGAACCTTTTAAATTCCCTAACCATACTTCTAATTGTTTTTCCCAATTTGCCTTACTAATCCCCAACCAGGGGTCAATCTTGGCCCCTAAATATTTATCGGTAGTTCCTGGCTCAATAAATTGAATCTCCTTGTCCTCAAACTTCCAATTGGGCTTATCATTATATATAAAGGACTTGTTTTTATAATTAAAATAAAACCCTTTAGTTTTTTTAATATTGACCTCCAGCCCAGTGTTTCGACAAAATCTTTCTACTATTTTAAGGTTATATACCATTCCCTCATATGTCTCGCTAATTAGGGCAATATCATCGGCAAAAGCTAACGATGCACAATGACAATCCTTACCCTCCTCGCCCAAAAATATCCCCTTTTGTTTCTCCTCAATTGTGCTAATCAGCGGATCCATGATTATATTAAATAAAATTGGCGATAAAGCATCGCCCTGCTTAACCCCGCATAATATCGGAATATTATCGGTTTTGCAGTTATATCCTTCAATTTGGGTAAAGTTATTTTCGTAAAGATCCCTAATTAATTGTACGAACACTCCTGGGAGCTGGAGTCTTTTAAGGCCTGTCACTATCAACTTATGTCCCACGGTGTCGAAGGCTTTGGCTAAGTCTACAAAGACTATTGCCAAGTCCTTCTTCTTACCTTTTGCCCCACTCATTATGTTCTCTAAGATTTTAATATTTTCTTCACACCCTGGGACTCCCGTCATAAATCCTTTTTGTCTTTTGTTTAATTTAATAATCTTATTCAATCTATTTGCCATGATTTTAGTAAAAATTCTTAATAGCATTGGACCGATAGTAATTGGTCTCCAATTATTAATATCTAGTAGTTCTTCTTCATTATTACTTTTGGGAATAAGTACGGTCCTACTGACCTTCAACTGGTCTGGTATCCTGCCCGTGGCCACCCAGATTGAGTACAATCTTGGCAGCAGCATATTGTCTTTATTAAAAATCTTAATAATATCCCCCATTGTCATTCCATCGGGACCCGCAGCAGTTTTGATGTCCATCGCCTTGATGGCACGATCCACATCCTCTACCCCTACAGGTCCCGTTAGAAGTGCAAATTGGGATTCCTCTATCTGATTATTATATTTAACAAAGCCTCTCAGATTATTCTTCTCATTACTTTTAGTTAATTTACCCTTAAAATATTCTTCTAGATCTTTCTTTTCTAGGGGGCATTTACTTCTACCCGGAGCACCCATCAGGGTTCTAGCTAAATACTGGCGTTTTGTTTTAAAAAGAACCTGCATCTCTTTAAATTTTCCTTTCTTCTTCCCATATCTACTTTTTGCACCACTAACCCCTTTATTCTTCCCTGTTTTATTATCCTTTATTTTAACATCTATCCGTTTATTATGTTTAGTCTTATTACTAATATTTTCTTTATTCTTCTTTTCTATCTTATTTAGGATCCCCTTCATAATCCTTTCAAACTCATTTTTACCCTTTTTATTCTTATCCAGGTTCCTTTCAATTAAGCTAAGAAGTTCATCCACTGAACCCTCCGGGCAATCCAACTTATTAATATTACTATGGACACTACCTATCGCTTCCTGTGTCCTATCCAAACTCTCAATGTTTTCCTCCTCTTCTTCTTCCATATTACTACTCAACAATATCTCACCATCTACTTCAACCTTTTTATCATTCTTTTTGGTTTTCTTACTTAGCAGACGCCTTTTGTCTGAAATTTGCTTTGCCGTCTTTGATCCTAATCTTTCGGCGATCAATTTATTAATATTCCTATTACCAGCAAATTCTAGCTCCAATTTTTGCAACATATCCACTTCCTCACTTGACCACACACCCTTCCTATTACTCTCTTTACTAGTATCTTTTTTCCTACCTTCATTACTCTTAATCTTCCTTTTCTCGTTCCTCAAGTTAGGGT
>NW_027310240.1:105000-107500 GCF_047496795.1 Chiloscyllium punctatum | reverse complement strand
TCAACACTTCGTGGCAGCTCCGTGTCCCAGAGACCAGGAGGGTTGGCACACACACACAGTGTGAACCACCGACAGCCATTCTGGGACCGGTGACAGCCGTGCTGGCCCCACTGCCACGACACAGACGGACGCCAGGCCGCGCTCCCCGGCGGGGGGATGGCGTCGAGCCTGACGAACGGAATGTGCAGGGTGGGGGGGAAAGGCCAAGCGCTCCGACGCCGGAGGGCTCCGGAGTCTGAACTTAGGGGGACAAAGAGGACGGGTCCTCTGCGACACCCCAGCCGCGCTCTCGCCAGCCAAGGCGAGTGCGATTGATTGCCAAACGACCCTCAGACAGGCGTGGCCCCGGGAAGAACCCGGGGCCGCAAAGTGCGTTCAAAGTGTCGATGATCAATGTGTCCTGCAATTCACATTAATTCTCGCAGCTAGCTGCGTTCGTCATCGACGCACGAGCCGAGTGATCCACCGTCAAGAGTTGTCTGAGTTTGTTTTAGGTCTCTCCCTCGCCAGAGGAAAGCGACCCGGACCGCACATACGCTCCCCACCTTGAGCTACAGCCACCTGCACGCCGGCGTGCGGGCGGAGCAGGGTGGCGTGAAGCGATGGGGAGCACCATCCTGGTGCGGCCCGCAGAAACATACGTCTATTGGGGGGAGGAGGACAGGGCGCCCAAGAGGCGATGCGTGCCCCAACGCACCGCAGCGACGGAGGCAGGATCACCGCCACCATGTCGCCCGCCTAGTATCACGAGGCGTGCAGCAGCTTTGCCCTAGGAAAAGCAGAGGCGGGAACGGGCACCGGCCATCGGTTCGGCAGCGTCACTGACGCGTGCACGTGGCGGCGTGTCGGCGAGCGGACTTCCTGCGAGGAGGCGGGGGCGGCACTCGCCCGAGCAGACGCCCGCCCGGCCCAGCCACCGCCGAGGTGGACTGGGAGTCGCGGCAACGGCTCGTCATACTCGTTCCCACACTCACAGCGCAGCTTGCCCGCAAGCCACCGACCACCGATCGACGCCAGGCGCCCCGACCGAGAGCGGGATCGCTCGTTCGCCCTGCTGGCAGTTCGCTGGGGATCACTACTGCACGGAGCTCGGAGACCGACGGGCGGCAACTCGAGAGTCTTTAAACCACCACCCCCATCCCGCAAGTGCAAAGAGGCTGTATACGCACAGACGGGTGAGGGGAATAGGTACCCCGTCGGGTTTGAAGGGAGCGTGACTAGATAGCAACGATGTAAACCCAGCCGATTTGGGAGCGAAAGACCGGCGCCTGCATCACCGGCTTCGTTTCCCGTGGCTGGAGAGTACACCGAAACCCTCCGTCTGTCGCGAGCTCCCGACGACGCGGTGCCGCCAAGCAGCAGGGCCGGACCTGGTGTGGCTCCCCTCGTCGATCACAGACCGGTCGGCACTACTGACGAGACGGTGGAACGGGCTTCGCCCCTTGTGACGAAGGGTGATGCGAACCCGCCCGCCCGCGTGCGTTCGGGGTGGACTCGGCAAACGGAGATTTGAAATCGGAAAGTGTCCTCCTGCCCCGCGCAGGTAGGCGCCCAACAGTTGTGGGGGGTTTGGCGGTGACCACGGCTGCAGGGCCTGCTACCCCGACGAGCTCTCCTGCTGGCCCCGAAACCACCCTCGCGAGACAAGTTGAAACGGAAACGGGCGTACCCCCAAGCCGACGATCCTTTCTTATTTGTTACTTTTTTTTTCACTTGCTCGAGTTGTGGCGATTTGGCGGTGACCACGGCTGCAGGGCCTGCTACCCCGACGAGCTCTCCTGCTGGCCCCGAAACCACCCTCGCGAGACAAGTTGAAACGGAAACGGGCGTACCCCCAAGCCGACAGAGATCCTTTCTTATTTGTTACTTTTTTTTTTCACTTGCTCGAGTTGTGGGGGTTTGGCGGTGACCACGGCTGCAGGGCCTGCTACCCCGACGAGCTCTCCTGCTGGCCCCGAAACCACCCTCGCGAGACAAGTTGAAACGGAAACGGGCGTACCCCCAAGCCGACGATCCTTTCTTATTTGTTACTTTTTTTTTTCACTTGCTCGAGTTGTGGGGGTTTGGCGGTGACCACGGCTGCAGGGCCTGCTACCCCGACGAGCTCTCCTGCTGGCCCCGAAACCACCCTCGCGAGACAAGTTGAAACGGAAACGGGCGTACCCCCAAGCCGACGATCCTTTCTTATTTGTTACTTTTTTTTTCACTTGCTCGAGTTGTGGGGGTTTGGCGGTGACCACGGCTGCAGGGCCTGCTACCCCGACGAGCTCTCCTGCTGGCCCCGAAACCACCCTCGCGAGACAAGTTGAAACGGAAACGGGCGTACCCCCAAGCCGACGATCCTTTCTTATTTGTTACTTTTTTTTTCACTTGCTCGAGTTGTGGGGGTTTGGCGGTGACCACGGCTGCAGGGCCTGCTACCCCGACGAGCTCTCCTGCTGGCCCCGAAACCACCCTCGCGAGACAAGTTGAAACGGAAACGGGCGTACCCCCAAGCCGA
>NW_027310240.1:87500-100000 GCF_047496795.1 Chiloscyllium punctatum | reverse complement strand
CAAGAGGCTTTATTAGGGAGTGCTAAGGCAAGGTTCTGTGCCCTCCACCCTCATCGCAACACCCATGGGAGCCTCCGGTCGTCAATAGACCGCCGCACCGGCCTCTGACTGACTCTCAGAATGGACGGAAAGAGCCGGGTAAGCCTTTCAAAAGATTCGACCACGTGCCGAAAACTTTAGACTTCCGTGAGCTCTCCGGCTTGCACCGAGACCCGAAGTCGACGTGCGAAGCACCACGGGACCCCTTTCGCCTGCAGGTCCCGAGCCGCCTTTATTTGCTGTTACGAGCATCGTGTGCCCCATACCTGCGTGACGAGCACCGCAGGGCGGCAGAGCCATCGCACTTGGCCGGGTGGCAGAGGAGGACCAGACTATTCACAGATAGCGGCCCAACGACTCCCAGAGCCGGTCGTGCGGCGCGCGAGGTCTGCTCTCTTCACAAGAGGCTTTATTAGGGAGTGCTAAGGCAAGGTTCTGTGCCCTCCACCCTCATCGCAACACCCATGGGAGCCTCCGGTCGTCAATAGACCGCCGCACCGGCCTCTGACTGACTCTCAGAATGGACGGAAAGAGCCGGGTAAGCCTTTCAAAAGATTCGACCACGTGCCGAAAACTTTAGACTTCCGTGAGCTCTCCGGCTTGCACCGAGACCCGAAGTCGACGTGCTAAGCACCACGGGACCCCTTTCGCCTGCAGGTCCCGAGCCGCCTTTATTTGCTGTTACGAGCATCGTGTGCCCCATACCTGCGTGACGAGCACCGCAGGGCGGCAGAGCCATCGCACTTGGCCGGGTGGCAGAGGAGGACCAGACTATTCACAGATAGCGGCCCAACGACTCCCAGAGCCGGTCGTGCGGCGCGCGAGGTCTGCTGTCATCACAAGAGGCTTTAGGGAGTGCTCAGGCAAGGGTCAGCCCGCAGCCTTCCTGGCAACACCCAGGGGAACCAGGCCACTCGCGTCTCTCGCCTTCATTTTCGACACGAGCGCCTGCGGAGGGCCACCACCCCCTCCGATTGTCAAGAGACCTCCGCACCGGCCTCTGACTTACTCTCAGAATGGACGGAAAGAGCCGGGTAAGCCTTTGAAAAGATTCGACCACGTGCCGAAAACTTTAGACTTCCGTGAGCTCTCCGGCTTGCACCGAGACCCGAAGTCGACGTGCTTAGCACCACGGGACCCCTTTCGCCTGCAGGTCCCGAGCCGCCTTTTATTTTTGTTACGAGTATCGTGTTCCCCAAACCTGGGTGACGAGCACCGCAGGGCGGCAGAGCCATCGCGCTTGTCCGGGTGGCAGAGGAGGACCAGACTATTCACAAATAGCGGCCCAACGACTCCCAGAGCCGGTCGTGCGGCAGGCGAGGTCTGCTCTCATCACAAGAGGCTTTAGGGAGTGCTCAGGCAACGGTCAGCCCGCAGCCTTCTTGGCAACACCCAAGGGAACCAGGCCACTCGCGTCTCTCGCCTTCATTTTGGACACGAGCGCCTGTGGAGGGACGGCCGGAGTCAACGTGGGGTTTGCCCGCCCTCCAATAGTGTCAAAAGACCGCCGCACAAGTCTCTGACTGACTCTTAGAACAGACAGAAAGAGTTTGTCAAATCTGTCAAAAAATTGACAAAGTGTCAAAAATTCGACTTCCAAGAGCTCTCCGGCATGCACTCATACCTGTCATTAAAGTGCTATGCCCGTGGAACCGTTTTTCGGATGCCTTTCAGAACGGTCCCGCGCCGCCATTTTGTTCTAAAAATCGTGTTCCCATATATCTCCGGGTACCCCGCCAACCTCACTGCGGAAAAACTACAAGTGGCACTGAATGGGTCTGAATTCCAAATTTGACTGCATCGGTCTGGAACTCGGTCCGGTCAAAACCGTTTGGATTTTTCTCGGTCCGGACTTCCGCGACAGACAAAGTTAAAGTTTTCGGGCTGCAGGCACAAAACGACAGCTGGCCATTTGCCGGGCTCAATTCACCCAATTCCTCCGGCACTTCGGAGCACATGTTCGGTGTAAGTTTGCGAATCTTTCCCGATGCTGCAGCATTTTCCTCCGCTGACACTTAGAATATTTTTCACACTTTGCTGAAAATTTTTCTAAGTGTTTTTTTCCAAGTTTTCCTGGTTACTGATTTCTTCTTTTTAAACATTTTTCTAAGTTTTTCTGGTTACTGATTTCTTCTTTTTAAACATTTTTCGCAGTTTGTCTGGTTACTGATTTCTTCTTTTTAAACATTTTTCGCCGTTTTTCTGGTTACTGATTTCTTCTTTTTAAACATTTTTCGCCGTTTTTCTGGTTACTGATTTCTTCTTTTTAAACATTTTTCTAAGTTTTTCTGGTTACTCATTTCTTCTTTTTAAACATTTTTCTAAGTTTTTCTGGTTACTGATTTCTTCTTTTTAAACATTTTTCTAAGTTTTTCTGGTTACTCATTTCTTCTTTTTAAACATTTTTCTAAGTTTTTCTGGTTACTCACTTCTTCTTTTTAAACATTTTTCTAAGTTTTTCTGGTTACTGATTTCTTCTTTTTAAACATTTTTCGCCGTTTCTCTGGTTACTGATTTCTTCTTTTTAAACATTTTTCTAAGTTTTTCTGGTTACTCATTTCTTCTTTTTAAACATTTTTCGCCGTTTTTCTGGTTACTGATTTCTTCTTTTTAAACATTTTTCTAAGTTTTTCTGGTTACTGATTTCTTCTTTTTAAACATTTTTCTAAGTTTTTCTGGTTACTCATTTCTTCTTTTTAAACATTTTTCTAAGTTTTTCTGGTTACTCACTTCTTCTTTTTAAACATTTTTCTAAGTTTTTCTGGTTACTGATTTCTTCTTTTTAAACATTTTTCGCCGTTTTTCTGGTTACTGATTTCTTCTTTTTAAACATTTTTCTAAGTTTTTCTGGTTACTCATTTCTTCTTTTTAAACATTTTTCGCCGTTTTTCTGGTTACTGATTTCTTCTTTTTAAACATTTTTCTAAGTTTTTCTGGTTACTGATTTCTTCTTTTTAAACATTTTTCTAAGTTTTCCTGGTTACTCATTTCTTCTTTTTAAACATTTTTCTAAGTTTTCCTGGTTACTCATTTCTTCTTTTTAAACATTTTTCTAAGTTTTCCTGGTTACTGATTTCTTCTTTTTAAACATTTTTCGCAGTTTTTCTGGTTACTGATTTCTTCTTTTTAAACATTTTTCTAAGTTTTTCTGGTTACTGATTTCTTCTTTTTAAACATTTTTCTAAGTTTTTCTGGTTACTCACTTCTTCTTTTTAAACATTTTTCTAAGTTTTTCTGGTTACTCACTTCTTCTTTTGAAACATTTTTCTAAGTTTTTCTGGTTACTGATTTCTTCTTTTTAAACATTTTTCTAAGTTTTTCTGGTTACTGATTTCTTCTTTTTAAACATTTTTCGCAGTTTGTCTGGTTACTGATTTCTTCTTTTTAAACATTTTTCGCCGTTTTTCTGGTTACTGATTTCTTCTTTTTAAACATTTTTCTAAGTTTTTCTGGTTACTCACTTCTTCTTTTTAAACATTTTTCTAAGTTTTTCTGGTTACTGATTTCTTCTTTTTAAACATTTTTCGCAGTTTTTCTGGTTACTGATTTCTTCTTTTTAAACATTTTTCTAAGTTTTCCTGGTTACTGATTTCTTCTTTTTAAACATTTTTCGCAGTTTTTCTGGTTACTGATTTCTTCTTTTTAAACATTTTTCTAAGTTTTTCTGGTTACTCACTTCTTCTTTTTAAACATTTTTCTAAGTTTTCCTGGTTACTGATTTCTTCTTTTTAAACATTTTTCGCAGTTTGTCTGGTTACTGATTTCTTCTTTTTAAACATTTTTTGCAGTTTTTCTGGTTACTGATTTCTTCTTTTTAAACATTTTTCTAAGTTTTTCTGGTTACTCACTTCTTCTTTTATAACATTTTTCTAAGTTTTCCTGGTTACTGATTTCTTCTTTTTAAACATTTTTCTAAGTTTTCCTGGTTACTGATTTCTTCTTTTTAAACATTTTTCTAAGTTTTCCTGGTTACTGATTTCTTCTTTTTAAACATTTTTCTAAGTTTTTCTGGTTACTCATTTCTTCTTTTTAAACATTTTTCGCAGTTTTTCTGGTTACTGATTTCTTCTTTTTAAACATTTTCCTAAGTTTTCCTGGTTACTGATTTCTTCTTTTTAAACATTTTTCTAAGTTTTCCTGGTTACTGATTTCTTCTTTTTAAACATTTTTCTAAGTTTTTCTGGTTACTCATTTCTTCTTTTTAAACATTTTTCGCAGTTTTTCTGGTTACTGATTTCTTCTTTTTAAACATTTTCCTAAGTTTTCCTGGTTACTGATTTCTTCTTTTTAAACATTTTTCTAAGTTTTCCTGGTTACTCATTTCTTCTTTTTGATCATTTTTCTAAGTTTTCCTGGTTACTGATTTCTTCGTTTTGAACATTTTTCTAAGTTTTCCTGGTTACTCACTTCTTCTTTTCAAACATTTTTCATCGTTTTTCTGTTTACTCATTTAGCACTTTCAGGCACTTTCCGATCATTTCCTCGTTCCCGATTTCACCCTTTAAAACGCTTTCGGGCATTTCCCTAAGTTTTGCGGTTCACTCGTTTGGGACTCACTGACACCTTCTCTAGCTTCCCTGCTCACTTTTTTCGTACTGTTGAGAAAATTCGAACCCTTTCCTTAACTATGCCGGTTACTGACTTCACCGCTTCAGACCCTTGTCCCCGTAATGAAAGATACCATTTCCCACCGTGGGAAATGCACGAAAATCGGACTGAACACGGGGGAGGCTCCCCCCTCGAAGGCGAGACCGTCGGCAGAACCGCCGGGTCAAACCCGGCTGAGCTACCCGGCTTACAAGTCTCAAAGTCGGTATGAGCAGTCACGTCCACCCCCATTCCCTTTTGGACCACTTCCCACGGTTCCAAATGCATGAAAATCGGCCTGTACACGGGGGAGGCACCCGCCTCGAAGACGAGACCGTCGGCAGAACCGCCGGGTCAAACCCGGCTGAGCTACCCGGCTCGGAAGCGCCAAAGTCGGGTTGAGCAGTCACATTCACTCCCATCCCCTTTTGGGCAACTTCCCACGGTTGGAAATGCATGGAAATCGGACTGAACACGGGGGAGGCTCCCCCCTCGAAGGCGAGACCGTCGGCAGAACCGCCGGATCAAACCCGGCTGAGCTACCCGGCTTACAAGTCTCAAAGTCGGTATGAGCAGACACGTCCACCCCCATTCCCTTTTGGACCACTTCCCACGGTTCGAAATGCATGAAAATCGGCCTGTATACGGGGGAGGCACCCGCCTCGAAGACGAGACCGTCGGCAGAACCGCCGGGTCAAACCCGGCTGAGCTACCCGGCTCGGAAGCGCCAAAGTCGGGTTGAGCAGTCACATTCACTCCCATCCCCTTTTGGGCAACTTCCCACGGTTGGAAATGCATGGAAATCGGACTGAACACGGGGGAGGCTCCCCCCTCGAAGGCGAGACCGTCGGCAGAACCGCCGGATCAAACCCGGCTGAGCTACCCGGCTTACAAGTCTCAAAGTCGGTATGAGCAGACACGTCCACCCCCATTCCCTTTTGGACCACTTCCCACGGTTCGAAATGCATGAAAATCGGCCTGTATACGGGGGAGGCACCCGCCTCGAAGACGAGACCGTCGGCAGAACCGCCGGGTCAAACCCGGCCGGGCTACCCGGGTTAGAAGCCCTAGAGTCGGGTTGAGCAGTCACAATCACTCCCATCCCCTTTTGAACCTGTTCCCACCGTTGGAAATGCACGAAAATCGGCCTGTACACGGGGGAGGCTCCCCCCTCGAAGGCGAGACCGTCGGCAGAACCGCCGGGTCAAACCCGGCTGAGCTACCCGGCTTACAAGTCTCGAAGTCGGGTTGAGCAGTCACATTCACTCCCATCGACTTTTGGGCAACTTCCCACCGTTGCAAATGCATGAAAATCGGCCTGTACACGGGGGAGGCACCCGCCTCGAAGTCGAGACCGTCGGCAGAACCGCCGGGTCCAACCCGGCTGAGCTACCCGGCTTACAAGTCTCAAAGCCGGGTTGGGCAGTCACGTTCACCCCCATTCCCTTTTGGATCACTTCCCACGGTTCGAAATGCACGAAAACCGGCCTGTACACGGGGGAGGGTCCGCCCTCGAAGGCGAGACCGTCGGCAGAACCGCCGGGTCAAACCTGGCTGAGCTACCCGGCTTACAAGTCTCAAAGTCGGGTTGAGCAGTCACGTTCACTCCCATCGACTTTTAGACCACTTCCCACGGTTCGAAATGCACGAAAATCGGCCTGTACACGGGGGAGGCACCCGCCTCGAAGACGAGACCGTCGGCAGAACCGCCGGGTCAAACCCGGCCGAGCTACCCGGCTTAAAAGTCTCAAAGTCGGTATGAGCAGTCACATTCACCCCCATTCCCTTTTGGACCACTTCCCACGGTTGGAAATGCATGAAAATCGGCCTGGACACGGGGGAGGCTCCCCCCTCGATGACGAGACCGTCGGCAGAACCGCCGGAACAAACCCGGCTGAGCTACCCGGCTTACAAGTCTCAAAGTCGGTATGAGCAGACACGTCCACCCCCATTCCCTTTTGGACCACTTCCCACCGTTGGAAATGCACGAAAATCGGCCTGTACACGGGGGAGGCACCGGCCTCGAAGACGAGACCGTCGGCAGAACCGCCGGGTCAAACCCGGCTGAGCTACCCGGCTTACAAGTCTCAAAGTCGGGTTGAGCAGTCACATTCACTCCCATCGACTTTTGGGCAACTTCCCACGGTTCGAAATGCACAAGATTCGGCCTGAACACGGGGGACGCTCCCCCCTCGAAGGCGAGACCGTCGGCAGACCCGCCGGGTCAAACCCGGCTGAGCTACCCGGCTCGGAAGCGCCAAAGTCGGTATGAGCAGTCACGTTCACTCCCATCCCCTTTTGGACCGCTTCCCACGGTACGAAATGCATGAAAATCGGCCTGTACACGGGGGAGGCACCCGCCTCGAAGACGAGACCGTCGGCAGAACCGCCGGGTCAAACCCGGCTGAGCTACCCGGCTTACAAGTCTCAAAGTCGGGTTGAGCAGTCACATTCACTCCCATCGACTTTTGGGCAACTTCCCACGGTTCGAAATGCACAAAATTCGGCCTGAACACGGGGGACGCTCCCCCCTCGAAGGCGAGACCGTCGGCAGAACCGCCGGGTCAAACCCGGCTGAGCTACCCGGCTTAAAAGTCTCAAAGTCGGTATGAGCAGTCACATTCACCCCCATTCCCTTTTGGACCACTTCCCACGGTTGGAAATGCATGAAAATCGGCCTGGACACGGGGGAGGCTCCCCCCTCGATGACGAGACCGTCGGCAGAACCGCCGGAACAAACCCGGCTGAGCTACCCGGCTTACAAGTCTCAAAGTCGGTATGAGCAGACACGTCCACCCCCATTCCCTTTTGGACCACTTCCCACCGTTGGAAATGCACGAAAATCGGCCTGTACACGGGGGAGGCACCGGCCTCGAAGACGAGACCGTCGGCAGAACCGCCGGATCAAACCCGGCCGAGCTACCCGGGTTAGAAGCCTCAGAGTCGGGTTGAGCAGTCACGTCCACCCCCATTCCCTTTTGGACCACTTCCCACGGTTCGAAATGCACGAAAATCGGCCTGTACACGGGGGAGGGAGCCGCCTCGAAGACGAGACCGTCGGCAGAACCGCCGGTTCAAACCCGGCTGAGCTACCAGGCTCGGAAGCGCCAAAGTCGGGTTGAGCAGTCACATTCACTCCCATCCCCTTTTGGGCAACTTCCCACCGTTGCAAATGCATGAAAATCGGCCTGTACACGGGGGAGGGAGCCGCCTCGAAGACGAGACCGTCGGCAGAACCGCCGGATCAAACCCGGCTGAGCTACCAGGCTCGGAAGCGCCAAAGTCGGTATGAGCAGTCACATTCACTCCCATCCCCTTTTGGGCCACTTCCCACGGTTCGAAATGCACGAAAATCGGACTGAACACGGGGGAGGCTCCCCCCTCCAAAACGAGACCATCGGCAGAATCGACGGGTCAAACCCGGCCGAGCTACCCGGGTTAGAAGCCTCAAAGTCGGGTTGAGCAGTCACGTCCACCCCCATCCCCTTTTGGACCACTTCCCACGGTTCGAAATGCACGAAAATCGGCCTGTACACGGGGGAGGCACCCGCCTCGAAGACGAGACCGTCGGCAGACCCGCCGGATCAAACCCGGCCGAGCTACACGGCTTACAAGTCTCAATGTCGGTATGAGCAGTCACGTCCACCCCTATTCCCTTTTGGACCACTTCCCACGGTACGAAATGCATGAAAATCGGCCTGTACACGGGGGAGGCACCCGCCTCGAAGACGAGACCGTCGGCAGAACCGCCGGGTCAAACCCGGCTGAGCTACCCGGCTCGGAAGCGCCAAAGTCGGGTTGAGCAGTCACATTCACTCCCATCGACTTTTGGGCAACTTCCCACGGTTCGAAATGCACAAAATTCGGCCTGAACACGGGGGACGCTCCCCCCTCGAAGGCGAGACCGTCGGCAGAACCGCCGGGTCAAACCCGGCTGAGCTACCCGGGTCGGAAGCGCCAAGGTCGGTATGAGCAGTCACATTCACTCCCATCCCCTTTTGGACCGCTTCCCACGGTTTGAAATGCACGAAAATCGGCCTGTACACGGGGGAGGCTCCGCCCTCGAAGGCGAGACCGACGGCAGAACCGCCGGGTCAAACCCGGCCGGGCTACCCGGGTTAGAAGCCTCAGAGTCGGGTTGAGCAGTCACATTCACCCCCATCCCCTTTTGAACCTCTTCCCACCGTTGGAAATGCACGAAAATCGGCCTGTACACGGGGGAGGCGCCCCTCTCGAAGGCGAGACCGACGGCAGAACCGCCGGGTCAAACCCGGCCGAGCTACCCGGGTTAGAAGCCTCAGAGTCGGGTTGAGCAGTCACATTCACCCCCATCCCCTTATGAACCTCTTCCCACCGTTGGAAATGCACGAAAATCGGCCTGTACACGGGGGAGGCCCCCCTCTCGAAGACGAGACCGTCGGCAGACCCGCCGGATCAAACCCGGCCGAGCTACACGGCTTACAAGTCTCGATGTCGGTATGAGCAGTCACGTCCACCCCCATTCCCTTTTGGACCACTTCCCACGGTACGAAATGCATGAAAATCGGCCTGTACACGGGGGAGGCACCCGCCTCGAAGACGAGACCGTCGGCAGAACCGCCGGGTCAAACCCGGCTGAGCTACCCGGCTCGGAAGCGCCAAAGTCGGGTTGAGCAGTCACATTCACTCCCATCCCCTTTTGGGCCACTTCCCACGGTTCGAAATGCATGAAAATCGGCCTGTACACGGGGGACGCTCCCCCCTCGAAGGCGAGGCCGTCGGCAGAACCGCCGGGTCAAACCCGGCTGAGCTACCCGGGTTAGATGCCTCAAAGTCGGGTTGAGCAGTCACATTCACCCCCATCCCCTTTCGGCCCCCTTCCCACGGTTGGAAATGCATGAAAATCGGCCTGTACACGGTGGGCGCTCCCCCCTCGAAGGTGAGACCTTCGGCAGAACCGCCGGGTCAAATCCTGCCGAGCTACCCGCGTTAGAGGTCTCAATGTCGGCTTCAGCAGTCACATTCAATCCCATTCCCGTTTGGACCTCTTCCCGCCGATGGAAATGCACAAAATTCGGCCTGAACACGCGGGACGCTCCCCCCTCGAAGGCGAGACCGTCGCCAGAACCGCCGGGTCAAATCCGGCTGAGCTACCCGCGTTACAGGTCTCAAAGTCGGGTTGAGCAGTCACGTTCACCCCCATCCCCTTTCGGACCCCTTCCCACGGTTGGAAATGCATGAAAATCGGCCTGTACACGGTGGGCGCTCCCCCCTCGAAGGTGAGACCTTCGGCAGAACCGCCGGGTCAAATCCGGCCGAGCTACCCGCGTTAGAGGTCTCAATGTCGGCTTCAGCAGTCACATTCAATCCCATTCCCGTTTGGACCTCTTCCCGCCGATGGAAATGCACAAAATTCGGCCTGAACACGCGGGAGGCTCCCCCCTCGAAGGTGAGACCTTCGGCAGAACCGCCGGGTCAAATCCGGCCGAGCTACCCGCGTTAGAGGTCTCAATGTCGGCTTCAGCAGTCACATTCAATCCCATTCCCGTTTGGACCTCTTCCCGCCGATGGAAATGCACAAAATTCGGCCTGAACACGCGGGACGCTCCCCCCTCGAAGGCGAGACCGTCGCCAGAACCGCCGGGTCAAATCCGGCCGAGCTACCCGCGTTAGAGGTCTCAATGTCGGCTTCAGCAGTCACATTCAATCCCATTCCCTTTTGGAACACTTCCCGCCGTTAACAATGCACGATATTCGGCCTGAACACGCGGGACGCTCCCCCCTCGAAGGTGAGACCTTCGGCAGAACCGCCGGGTCAAATCCTGCCGAGCTACCCGCGTTAGAGGTCTCAATGTCGGCTTCAGCAGTCACATTCAATCCCATTCCCGTTTGGACCTCTTCCCGCCGATGGAAATGCACAAAATTCGGCCTGAACACGCGGGGCGCTCCCCCCTCGAAGGCGAGACCGTCGCCAGAACCGCCGGGTCAAATCCGGCTGAGCTACCCGCGTTACAGGTCTCAAAGTCGGCTTCAGCAGTCACATTCAATCCCATTCCCTTTTGGAACACTTCCCGCCGTTAACAATGCACGATATTCGGACTGAACACGGGGGCCGGTCCGCCCTCGAAGTCAACACCGTCCGCAGAACCGCCGGGGCAAATCCGGCTGAGCTACCCCGCCCCCGAACACTCAAAGTCCCTCTGAAGCCTTGCATTCGCCTCCTTGGAAAATTGACGTCAAACATTACCAAAATCGGGGGCACGAGCACTAAAGCTAAGTCTCACCCTTTCCCTATCCCTAACCAGGAACCGAACGCCCACCCTCAGCCTCACACCAACGCCGGTGCCACTCCAGACAGACACACCCTTCAAAACCACACCCATCCGGCCATGCAACTCAAAAAGGGTCCAAATTCAGAAACACCCCCTTCAAAAGGCACTCCATCCTCGGCCACACCACCGGGACATGCTCCCCTCGGCGATAATTAAGCCCCCACCACTATTTGAAGCCAACCGCAGCCGCAACTCGAACGGAGAAATCAGTAACCAATTCAAAAATGCGCTTGGTTACTGATTTCTACTGAGCCGAAAAAATTCTAAGTGTCGGTGGTTACTGATTTATACCAACCCGAAAATATTCTAAGTGCCGGTGGTTACTGATTTATAGCAACCCGAAAAAATTCTAAGTGTCAGTGGTTACTGATTTATACCAACTCGAAAAAATTCTAAGTGTCAGTGGTTACTGATTTATACCAACCCGAAAATATTCTAAGTGTCAGTGGTTACTGATTTGTACCGACCCGAAAATATTCTAAGTGTCAGTGGTTACTGATTTATACCAACCCGAAAAAATTCTAAGTGTCAGTGGTTACTGATTTATACCAAGTCGAAAAAATTCTAAGTGTCAGTGGTTACTGATTTATACCAACCCGAAAATATTCTAAGTGTCAGTGGTTACTGATTTATACCAACTCGAAAAAATTCTAAGTGTCAGTGGTTACTGATTTATACCGACCCGAAAAAATTCTAAGTGTCAGTGGTTACTGATTTATACCAACTCGAAAATATTCTAAGTGTCGGTGGTTACTGATTTATACCAACCCGAAAAAATTCTAAGTGTCAGTGGTTACTGATTTATACCAACTCGAAAAAATTCTAAGTGTCGGTGGTTACTGATTTATACCAACTCGAAAATATTCTAAGTGTCGGTGGTTACTGATTTATACCAACCCGAAAATATTCTAAGTGTCAGTGGTTACTGATTTATACCAAGTCGAAAATATTCTAAGTGTCAGTGGTTACTGATTTATACCAACTCGAAAAAATTCTAAGTGTCAGTGGTTACTGATTTATACCAACTCGAAAATATTCTAAGTGTCGGTGGTTACTGATTTATACCAACCCGAAAATATTCTAAGTGTCAGTGGTTACTGATTTATACCAACTCGAAAAAATTCTAAGTGTCAGTGGTTACTGATTTATACCAACTCGAAAATATTCTAAGTGTCGGTGGTTACTGATTTATACCAACCCGAAAATATTCTAAGTGTCAGTGGTTACTGATTTGTACCGACCCGAAAAAATTCTAAGTGTCAGTGGTTACTGATTTATACCAACCCGAAAATATTCTAAGTGTCGGTGGTTACTGATTTATACCAACCCGAAAATATTCTAAGTGTCAGTGGTTACTGATTTATACCAACTCGAAAAAATTCTAAGTGTCAGTGGTTACTGATTTATACCAACTCGAAAATATTCTAAGTGTCAGTGGTTACTGATTTGTACCAACCCGAAAATATTCTAAGTGTCGGTGGTTACTGATTTATACCAACCCGAAAATATTCTAAGTGTCAGTGGTTACTGATTTATACCAACTCGAAAATATTCTAAGTGTCG
>NW_027310240.1:80000-82500 GCF_047496795.1 Chiloscyllium punctatum | reverse complement strand
TGCTTACTCGAGCGGAAGGGTCAGCCTGATTCCTGCCTTGCCGGAGGCCCGGTCGCGGGGGTGACGACCCGCCGCCCGGGACGTGCGAGGCACCAGCAGACAGAGACTGCCCGACGGTCAGAGAGAGGGAGAGAGGAGTGCCGAGGCTCAAGTGGCGAACGGTCGCGCAGGCACGCCACGCACATCGATCGCCAGCCGCGGAACGGCACGGCCTTCAGTGGGGCCGGCGGGCGACGCCGCTCCTGAACCCAGCGGCCCCGAGCCGGACGAGTTGAGGAAGGCACGCCGACGGTGACAGGGTACGGAAGACACAGCGGTGGCCTTCTGGCGACTTGGCCCCCGACAGCCCGACGTTCCGCCGTCCTCCCGATGGCCAGGAGGACCGTGCGGGGGTCGGCCGACGGCGTGGTAGGTGTGCCTGCACGGTGACGGAGCACACACCACGCCCGCCAACCCCTCCGTACCTCCCGAGACCGGTGGCAGGACGGAGCGGAAAACGTGCGGACTGAACGGGAGAGCCAAGAGCCAGCGATCCACGCGCGTGCGACCGTCCAAGTCACAGCGTTCGACGAAAACCTCCTCCCTCGGCCAGGCACTCGGCGCCAGCAGGGGAGACAGGATCAGACGCCCCGCCGGCCACTTAAGGCCGAGGACGAACCACGAGACGGGCGGCTGCAGCAGCGGGCGGCCTGCAGCTCCCAGCACTCTCAATCGATCAACCATCGAGTCGGGTCAGCGTGTCAAACCGGCGAGCTCCACGGTCAGGCCGGCGGCGCACCAGCACCGGACCTCCGCGGCTCCCTTCACTCTTTCCACTGCCAGCCAACCGAGAGACGGACCCAATGCGGACGTGCAGAGCTTAGGCAGACCCCCCACTGGAGGCTCAACACTTCGTGGCAGCTCCGTGTCCCAGAGACCAGGAGGGTTGGCACACACACACAGTGTGAACCACCGACAGCCATTCTGGGACCGGTGACAGCCGTGCTGGCCCCACTGCCACGACACAGACGGACGCCAGGCCGCGCTCCCCGGCGGGGGGATGGCGTCGAGCCTGACGAACGGAATGTGCAGGGTGGGGGGGAAAGGCCAAGCGCTCCGACGCCGGAGGGCTCCGGAGTCTGAACTTAGGGGGACAAAGAGGACGGGTCCTCTGCGACACCCCAGCCGCGCTCTCGCCAGCCAAGGCGAGTGCGATTGATTGCCAAACGACCCTCAGACAGGCGTGGCCCCGGGAAGAACCCGGGGCCGCAAAGTGCGTTCAAAGTGTCGATGATCAATGTGTCCTGCAATTCACATTAATTCTCGCAGCTAGCTGCGTTCGTCATCGACGCACGAGCCGAGTGATCCACCGTCAAGAGTTGTCTGAGTTTGTTTTAGGTCTCTCCCTCGCCAGAGGAAAGCGACCCGGACCGCACATACGCTCCCCACCTTGAGCTACAGCCACCTGCACGCCGGCGTGCGGGCGGAGCAGGGTGGCGTGAAGCGATGGGGAGCACCATCCTGGTGCGGCCCGCAGAAACATACGTCTATTGGGGGGAGGAGGACAGGGCGCCCAAGAGGCGATGCGTGCCCCAACGCACCGCAGCGACGGAGGCAGGATCACCGCCACCATGTCGCCCGCCTAGTATCACGAGGCGTGCAGCAGCTTTGCCCTAGGAAAAGCAGAGGCGGGAACGGGCACCGGCCATCGGTTCGGCAGCGTCACTGACGCGTGCACGTGGCGGCGTGTCGGCGAGCGGACTTCCTGCGAGGAGGCGGGGGCGGCACTCGCCCGAGCAGACGCCCGCCCGGCCCAGCCACCGCCGAGGTGGACTGGGAGTCGCGGCAACGGCTCGTCATACTCGTTCCCACACTCACAGCGCAGCTTGCCCGCAAGCCACCGACCACCGATCGACGCCAGGCGCCCCGACCGAGAGCGGGATCGCTCGTTCGCCCTGCTGGCAGTTCGCTGGGGATCACTACTGCACGGAGCTCGGAGACCGACGGGCGGCAACTCGAGAGTCTTTAAACCACCACCCCCATCCCGCAAGTGCAAAGAGGCTGTATACGCACAGACGGGTGAGGGGAATAGGTACCCCGTCGGGTTTGAAGGGAGCGTGACTAGATAGCAACGATGTAAACCCAGCCGATTTGGGAGCGAAAGACCGGCGCCTGCATCACCGGCTTCGTTTCCCGTGGCTGGAGAGTACACCGAAACCCTCCGTCTGTCGCGAGCTCCCGACGACGCGGTGCCGCCAAGCAGCAGGGCCGGACCTGGTGTGGCTCCCCTCGTCGATCACAGACCGGTCGGCACTACTGACGAGACGGTGGAACGGGCTTCGCCCCTTGTGACGAAGGGTGATGCGAACCCGCCCGCCCGCGTGCGTTCGGGGTGGACTCGGCAAACGGAGATTTGAAATCGGAAAGTGTCCTCCTGCCCCGCGCAGGTAGGCGCCCAACAGTTGTGGGGGGTTTGGCGGTGACCACGGCTGCAGGGCCTGCTACCCCGACGAGCTCTCCT
>NW_027310240.1:62500-75000 GCF_047496795.1 Chiloscyllium punctatum | reverse complement strand
CTTCACAAGAGGCTTTATTAGGGAGTGCTAAGGCAAGGTTCTGTGCCCTCCACCCTCATCGCAACACCCATGGGAGCCTCCGGTCGTCAATAGACCGCCGCACCGGCCTCTGACTGACTCTCAGAATGGACGGAAAGAGCCGGGTAAGCCTTTCAAAAGATTCGACCACGTGCCGAAAACTTTAGACTTCCGTGAGCTCTCCGGCTTGCACCGAGACCCGAAGTCGACGTGCTAAGCACCACGGGACCCCTTTCGCCTGCAGGTCCCGAGCCGCCTTTATTTGCTGTTACGAGCATCGTGTGCCCCATACCTGCGTGACAAGCACCGCAGGGCGGCAGAGCCATCGCACTTAGCCGGGTGGCAGAGGAGGACCAGACTATTCACAGATAGCGGCCCAACGACTCCCAGAGCCGGTCGTGCGGCGCGCGAGGTCTGCTCTCTTCACAAGAGGCTTTATTAGGGAGTGCTAAGGCAAGGTTCTGTGCCCTCCACCCTCATCGCAACACCCATGGGAGCCTCCGGTCGTCAATAGACCGCCGCACCGGCCTCTGACTGACTCTCAGAATGGACGGAAAGAGCCGGGTAAGCCTTTCAAAAGATTCGACCACGTGCCGAAAACTTTAGACTTCCGTGAGCTCTCCGGCTTGCACCGAGACCCGAAGTCGACGTGCTAAGCACCACGGGACCCCTTTCGCCTGCAGGTCCCGAGCCGCCTTTATTTGCTGTTACGAGCATCGTGTGCCCCATACCTGCGTGACAAGCACCGCAGGGCGGCAGAGCCATCGCACTTGGCCGGGTGGCAGAGGAGGACCCGACTATTCACAGATAGCGGCCCAACGACTCCCAGAGCCGGTCGTGCGGTGCGCGAGGTCTGCTCTCTTCACAAGAGGCTTTATTAGGGAGTGCTAAGGCAAGGTTCTGTGCCCTCCACCCTCATCGCAACACCCATGGGAGCCTCCGGTCGTCAATAGACCGCCGCACCGGCCTCTGACTGACTCTCAGAATGGACGGAAAGAGCCGGGTAAGCCTTTCAAAAGATTCGACCACGTGCCGAAAACTTTAGACTTCCGTGAGCTCTCCGGCTTGCACCGAGACCCGAAGTCGACGTGCGAAGCACCACGGGACCCCTTTCGCCTGCAGGTCCCGAGCCGCCTTTATTTGCTGTTACGAGCATCGTGTGCCCCATACCTGCGTGACGAGCACCGCAGGGCGGCAGAGCCATCGCACTTGGCCGGGTGGCAGAGGAGGACCAGACTATTCACAGATAGCGGCCCAACGACTCCCAGAGCCGGTCGTGCGGCGCGCGAGGTCTGCTCTCTTCACAAGAGGCTTTATTAGGGAGTGCTAAGGCAAGGTTCTGTGCCCTCCACCCTCATCGCAACACCCATGGGAGCCTCCGGTCGTCAATAGACCGCCGCACCGGCCTCTGACTGACTCTCAGAATGGACGGAAAGAGCCGGGTAAGCCTTTCAAAAGATTCGACCACGTGCCGAAAACTTTAGACTTCCGTGAGCTCTCCGGCTTGCACCGAGACCCGAAGTCGACGTGCTAAGCACCACGGGACCCCTTTCGCCTGCAGGTCCCGAGCCGCCTTTATTTGCTGTTACGAGCATCGTGTGCCCCATACCTGCGTGACGAGCACCGCAGGGCGGCAGAGCCATCGCACTTGGCCGGGTGGCAGAGGAGGACCAGACTATTCACAGATAGCGGCCCAACGACTCCCAGAGCCGGTCGTGCGGCGCGCGAGGTCTGCTGTCATCACAAGAGGCTTTAGGGAGTGCTCAGGCAAGGGTCAGCCCGCAGCCTTCCTGGCAACACCCAGGGGAACCAGGCCACTCGCGTCTCTCGCCCTCATTTTCGACACGAGCGCCTGCGGAGGGCCACCACCCCCTCCGATTGTCAAGAGACCTCCGCACCGGCCTCTGACTTACTCTCAGAATGGACGGAAAGAGCCGGGTAAGCCTTTGAAAAGATTCGACCACGTGCCGAAAACTTTAGACTTCCGTGAGCTCTCCGGCTTGCACCGAGACCCGAAGTCGACGTGCTTAGCACCACGGGACCCCTTTCGCCTGCAGGTCCCGAGCCGCCTTTTATTTTTGTTACGAGTATCGTGTTCCCCAAACCTGGGTGACGAGCACCGCAGGGCGGCAGAGCCATCGCGCTTGTCCGGGTGGCAGAGGAGGACCAGACTATTCACAAATAGCGGCCCAACGACTCCCAGAGCCGGTCGTGCGGCAGGCGAGGTCTGCTCTCATCACAAGAGGCTTTAGGGAGTGCTCAGGCAACGGTCAGCCCGCAGCCTTCTTGGCAACACCCAAGGGAACCAGGCCACTCGCGTCTCTCGCCTTCATTTTGGACACGAGCGCCTGTGGAGGGACGGCCGGAGTCAACGTGGGGTTTGCCCGCCCTCCAATAGTGTCAAAAGACCGCCGCACAAGTCTCTGACTGACTCTTAGAACAGACAGAAAGAGTTTGTCAAATCTGTCAAAAAATTGACAAAGTGTCAAAAATTCGACTTCCAAGAGCTCTCCGGCATGCACTCATACCTGTCATTAAAGTGCTATGCCCGTGGAACCGTTTTTCGGATGCCTTTCAGAACGGTCCCGCGCCGCCATTTTGTTCTAAAAATCGTGTTCCCATATATCTCCGGGTACCCCGCCAACCTCACTGCGGAAAAACTACAAGTGGCACTGAATGGGTCTGAATTCCAAATTTGACTGCATCGGTCTGGAACTCGGTCCGGTCAAAACCGTTTGGATTTTTCTCGGTCCGGACTTCCGCGACAGACAAAGTTAAAGTTTTCGGGCTGCAGGCACAAAACGACAGCTGGCCATTTGCCGGGCTCAATTCACCCAATTCCTCCGGCACTTCGGAGCACATGTTCGGTGTAAGTTTGCGAATCTTTCCCGATGCTGCAGCATTTTCCTCCGCTGACACTTAGAATATTTTTCACACTTTGCTGAAAATTTTTCTAAGTGTTTTTTTCCAAGTTTTCCTGGTTACTGATTTCTTCTTTTTAAACATTTTTCTAAGTTTTTCTGGTTACTGATTTCTTCTTTTTAAACATTTTTCGCAGTTTGTCTGGTTACTGATTTCTTCTTTTTAAACATTTTTCGCCGTTTTTCTGGTTACTGATTTCTTCTTTTTAAACATTTTTCGCCGTTTTTCTGGTTACTGATTTCTTCTTTTTAAACATTTTTCTAAGTTTTTCTGGTTACTCATTTCTTCTTTTTAAACATTTTTCTAAGTTTTTCTGGTTACTGATTTCTTCTTTTTAAACATTTTTCTAAGTTTTTCTGGTTACTCATTTCTTCTTTTTAAACATTTTTCTAAGTTTTTCTGGTTACTCACTTCTTCTTTTTAAACATTTTTCTAAGTTTTTCTGGTTACTGATTTCTTCTTTTTAAACATTTTTCGCCGTTTCTCTGGTTACTGATTTCTTCTTTTTAAACATTTTTCTAAGTTTTTCTGGTTACTCATTTCTTCTTTTTAAACATTTTTCGCCGTTTTTCTGGTTACTGATTTCTTCTTTTTAAACATTTTTCTAAGTTTTTCTGGTTACTGATTTCTTCTTTTTAAACATTTTTCTAAGTTTTTCTGGTTACTCATTTCTTCTTTTTAAACATTTTTCTAAGTTTTTCTGGTTACTCACTTCTTCTTTTTAAACATTTTTCTAAGTTTTTCTGGTTACTGATTTCTTCTTTTTAAACATTTTTCGCCGTTTTTCTGGTTACTGATTTCTTCTTTTTAAACATTTTTCTAAGTTTTTCTGGTTACTCATTTCTTCTTTTTAAACATTTTTCGCCGTTTTTCTGGTTACTGATTTCTTCTTTTTAAACATTTTTCTAAGTTTTTCTGGTTACTGATTTCTTCTTTTTAAACATTTTTCTAAGTTTTCCTGGTTACTCATTTCTTCTTTTTAAACATTTTTCTAAGTTTTCCTGGTTACTCATTTCTTCTTTTTAAACATTTTTCTAAGTTTTCCTGGTTACTGATTTCTTCTTTTTAAACATTTTTCGCAGTTTTTCTGGTTACTGATTTCTTCTTTTTAAACATTTTTCTAAGTTTTTCTGGTTACTGATTTCTTCTTTTTAAACATTTTTCTAAGTTTTTCTGGTTACTCACTTCTTCTTTTTAAACATTTTTCTAAGTTTTTCTGGTTACTCACTTCTTCTTTTGAAACATTTTTCTAAGTTTTTCTGGTTACTGATTTCTTCTTTTTAAACATTTTTCTAAGTTTTTCTGGTTACTGATTTCTTCTTTTTAAACATTTTTCGCAGTTTGTCTGGTTACTGATTTCTTCTTTTTAAACATTTTTCGCCGTTTTTCTGGTTACTGATTTCTTCTTTTTAAACATTTTTCTAAGTTTTTCTGGTTACTCACTTCTTCTTTTTAAACATTTTTCTAAGTTTTTCTGGTTACTGATTTCTTCTTTTTAAACATTTTTCGCAGTTTTTCTGGTTACTGATTTCTTCTTTTTAAACATTTTTCTAAGTTTTCCTGGTTACTGATTTCTTCTTTTTAAACATTTTTCGCAGTTTTTCTGGTTACTGATTTCTTCTTTTTAAACATTTTTCTAAGTTTTTCTGGTTACTCACTTCTTCTTTTTAAACATTTTTCTAAGTTTTCCTGGTTACTGATTTCTTCTTTTTAAACATTTTTCGCAGTTTGTCTGGTTACTGATTTCTTCTTTTTAAACATTTTTTGCAGTTTTTCTGGTTACTGATTTCTTCTTTTTAAACATTTTTCTAAGTTTTTCTGGTTACTCACTTCTTCTTTTATAACATTTTTCTAAGTTTTCCTGGTTACTGATTTCTTCTTTTTAAACATTTTTCTAAGTTTTCCTGGTTACTGATTTCTTCTTTTTAAACATTTTTCTAAGTTTTCCTGGTTACTGATTTCTTCTTTTTAAACATTTTTCTAAGTTTTTCTGGTTACTCATTTCTTCTTTTTAAACATTTTTCGCAGTTTTTCTGGTTACTGATTTCTTCTTTTTAAACATTTTCCTAAGTTTTCCTGGTTACTGATTTCTTCTTTTTAAACATTTTTCTAAGTTTTCCTGGTTACTGATTTCTTCTTTTTAAACATTTTTCTAAGTTTTTCTGGTTACTCATTTCTTCTTTTTAAACATTTTTCGCAGTTTTTCTGGTTACTGATTTCTTCTTTTTAAACATTTTCCTAAGTTTTCCTGGTTACTGATTTCTTCTTTTTAAACATTTTTCTAAGTTTTCCTGGTTACTCATTTCTTCTTTTTGATCATTTTTCTAAGTTTTCCTGGTTACTGATTTCTTCGTTTTGAACATTTTTCTAAGTTTTCCTGGTTACTCACTTCTTCTTTTCAAACATTTTTCATCGTTTTTCTGTTTACTCATTTAGCACTTTCAGGCACTTTCCGATCATTTCCTCGTTCCCGATTTCACCCTTTAAAACGCTTTCGGGCATTTCCCTAAGTTTTGCGGTTCACTCGTTTGGGACTCACTGACACCTTCTCTAGCTTCCCTGCTCACTTTTTTCGTACTGTTGAGAAAATTCGAACCCTTTCCTTAACTATGCCGGTTACTGACTTCACCGCTTCAGACCCTTGTCCCCGTAATGAAAGATACCATTTCCCACCGTGGGAAATGCACGAAAATCGGACTGAACACGGGGGAGGCTCCCCCCTCGAAGGCGAGACCGTCGGCAGAACCGCCGGGTCAAACCCGGCTGAGCTACCCGGCTTACAAGTCTCAAAGTCGGTATGAGCAGTCACGTCCACCCCCATTCCCTTTTGGACCACTTCCCACGGTTCCAAATGCATGAAAATCGGCCTGTACACGGGGGAGGCACCCGCCTCGAAGACGAGACCGTCGGCAGAACCGCCGGGTCAAACCCGGCTGAGCTACCCGGCTCGGAAGCGCCAAAGTCGGGTTGAGCAGTCACATTCACTCCCATCCCCTTTTGGGCAACTTCCCACGGTTGGAAATGCATGGAAATCGGACTGAACACGGGGGAGGCTCCCCCCTCGAAGGCGAGACCGTCGGCAGAACCGCCGGATCAAACCCGGCTGAGCTACCCGGCTTACAAGTCTCAAAGTCGGTATGAGCAGACACGTCCACCCCCATTCCCTTTTGGACCACTTCCCACGGTTCGAAATGCATGAAAATCGGCCTGTATACGGGGGAGGCACCCGCCTCGAAGACGAGACCGTCGGCAGAACCGCCGGGTCAAACCCGGCTGAGCTACCCGGCTCGGAAGCGCCAAAGTCGGGTTGAGCAGTCACATTCACTCCCATCCCCTTTTGGGCAACTTCCCACGGTTGGAAATGCATGGAAATCGGACTGAACACGGGGGAGGCTCCCCCCTCGAAGGCGAGACCGTCGGCAGAACCGCCGGATCAAACCCGGCTGAGCTACCCGGCTTACAAGTCTCAAAGTCGGTATGAGCAGACACGTCCACCCCCATTCCCTTTTGGACCACTTCCCACGGTTCGAAATGCATGAAAATCGGCCTGTATACGGGGGAGGCACCCGCCTCGAAGACGAGACCGTCGGCAGAACCGCCGGGTCAAACCCGGCCGGGCTACCCGGGTTAGAAGCCCTAGAGTCGGGTTGAGCAGTCACAATCACTCCCATCCCCTTTTGAACCTGTTCCCACCGTTGGAAATGCACGAAAATCGGCCTGTACACGGGGGAGGCTCCCCCCTCGAAGGCGAGACCGTCGGCAGAACCGCCGGGTCAAACCCGGCTGAGCTACCCGGCTTACAAGTCTCGAAGTCGGGTTGAGCAGTCACATTCACTCCCATCGACTTTTGGGCAACTTCCCACCGTTGCAAATGCATGAAAATCGGCCTGTACACGGGGGAGGCACCCGCCTCGAAGTCGAGACCGTCGGCAGAACCGCCGGGTCCAACCCGGCTGAGCTACCCGGCTTACAAGTCTCAAAGCCGGGTTGGGCAGTCACGTTCACCCCCATTCCCTTTTGGATCACTTCCCACGGTTCGAAATGCACGAAAACCGGCCTGTACACGGGGGAGGGTCCGCCCTCGAAGGCGAGACCGTCGGCAGAACCGCCGGGTCAAACCTGGCTGAGCTACCCGGCTTACAAGTCTCAAAGTCGGGTTGAGCAGTCACGTTCACTCCCATCGACTTTTAGACCACTTCCCACGGTTCGAAATGCACGAAAATCGGCCTGTACACGGGGGAGGCACCCGCCTCGAAGACGAGACCGTCGGCAGAACCGCCGGGTCAAACCCGGCCGAGCTACCCGGCTTAAAAGTCTCAAAGTCGGTATGAGCAGTCACATTCACCCCCATTCCCTTTTGGACCACTTCCCACGGTTGGAAATGCATGAAAATCGGCCTGGACACGGGGGAGGCTCCCCCCTCGATGACGAGACCGTCGGCAGAACCGCCGGAACAAACCCGGCTGAGCTACCCGGCTTACAAGTCTCAAAGTCGGTATGAGCAGACACGTCCACCCCCATTCCCTTTTGGACCACTTCCCACCGTTGGAAATGCACGAAAATCGGCCTGTACACGGGGGAGGCACCGGCCTCGAAGACGAGACCGTCGGCAGAACCGCCGGGTCAAACCCGGCTGAGCTACCCGGCTTACAAGTCTCAAAGTCGGGTTGAGCAGTCACATTCACTCCCATCGACTTTTGGGCAACTTCCCACGGTTCGAAATGCACAAGATTCGGCCTGAACACGGGGGACGCTCCCCCCTCGAAGGCGAGACCGTCGGCAGACCCGCCGGGTCAAACCCGGCTGAGCTACCCGGCTCGGAAGCGCCAAAGTCGGTATGAGCAGTCACGTTCACTCCCATCCCCTTTTGGACCGCTTCCCACGGTACGAAATGCATGAAAATCGGCCTGTACACGGGGGAGGCACCCGCCTCGAAGACGAGACCGTCGGCAGAACCGCCGGGTCAAACCCGGCTGAGCTACCCGGCTTACAAGTCTCAAAGTCGGGTTGAGCAGTCACATTCACTCCCATCGACTTTTGGGCAACTTCCCACGGTTCGAAATGCACAAAATTCGGCCTGAACACGGGGGACGCTCCCCCCTCGAAGGCGAGACCGTCGGCAGAACCGCCGGGTCAAACCCGGCTGAGCTACCCGGCTTAAAAGTCTCAAAGTCGGTATGAGCAGTCACATTCACCCCCATTCCCTTTTGGACCACTTCCCACGGTTGGAAATGCATGAAAATCGGCCTGGACACGGGGGAGGCTCCCCCCTCGATGACGAGACCGTCGGCAGAACCGCCGGAACAAACCCGGCTGAGCTACCCGGCTTACAAGTCTCAAAGTCGGTATGAGCAGACACGTCCACCCCCATTCCCTTTTGGACCACTTCCCACCGTTGGAAATGCACGAAAATCGGCCTGTACACGGGGGAGGCACCGGCCTCGAAGACGAGACCGTCGGCAGAACCGCCGGATCAAACCCGGCCGAGCTACCCGGGTTAGAAGCCTCAGAGTCGGGTTGAGCAGTCACGTCCACCCCCATTCCCTTTTGGACCACTTCCCACGGTTCGAAATGCACGAAAATCGGCCTGTACACGGGGGAGGGAGCCGCCTCGAAGACGAGACCGTCGGCAGAACCGCCGGTTCAAACCCGGCTGAGCTACCAGGCTCGGAAGCGCCAAAGTCGGGTTGAGCAGTCACATTCACTCCCATCCCCTTTTGGGCAACTTCCCACCGTTGCAAATGCATGAAAATCGGCCTGTACACGGGGGAGGGAGCCGCCTCGAAGACGAGACCGTCGGCAGAACCGCCGGATCAAACCCGGCTGAGCTACCAGGCTCGGAAGCGCCAAAGTCGGTATGAGCAGTCACATTCACTCCCATCCCCTTTTGGGCCACTTCCCACGGTTCGAAATGCACGAAAATCGGACTGAACACGGGGGAGGCTCCCCCCTCCAAAACGAGACCATCGGCAGAATCGACGGGTCAAACCCGGCCGAGCTACCCGGGTTAGAAGCCTCAAAGTCGGGTTGAGCAGTCACGTCCACCCCCATCCCCTTTTGGACCACTTCCCACGGTTCGAAATGCACGAAAATCGGCCTGTACACGGGGGAGGCACCCGCCTCGAAGACGAGACCGTCGGCAGACCCGCCGGATCAAACCCGGCCGAGCTACACGGCTTACAAGTCTCAATGTCGGTATGAGCAGTCACGTCCACCCCTATTCCCTTTTGGACCACTTCCCACGGTACGAAATGCATGAAAATCGGCCTGTACACGGGGGAGGCACCCGCCTCGAAGACGAGACCGTCGGCAGAACCGCCGGGTCAAACCCGGCTGAGCTACCCGGCTCGGAAGCGCCAAAGTCGGGTTGAGCAGTCACATTCACTCCCATCGACTTTTGGGCAACTTCCCACGGTTCGAAATGCACAAAATTCGGCCTGAACACGGGGGACGCTCCCCCCTCGAAGGCGAGACCGTCGGCAGAACCGCCGGGTCAAACCCGGCTGAGCTACCCGGGTCGGAAGCGCCAAGGTCGGTATGAGCAGTCACATTCACTCCCATCCCCTTTTGGACCGCTTCCCACGGTTTGAAATGCACGAAAATCGGCCTGTACACGGGGGAGGCTCCGCCCTCGAAGGCGAGACCGACGGCAGAACCGCCGGGTCAAACCCGGCCGGGCTACCCGGGTTAGAAGCCTCAGAGTCGGGTTGAGCAGTCACATTCACCCCCATCCCCTTTTGAACCTCTTCCCACCGTTGGAAATGCACGAAAATCGGCCTGTACACGGGGGAGGCGCCCCTCTCGAAGGCGAGACCGACGGCAGAACCGCCGGGTCAAACCCGGCCGAGCTACCCGGGTTAGAAGCCTCAGAGTCGGGTTGAGCAGTCACATTCACCCCCATCCCCTTATGAACCTCTTCCCACCGTTGGAAATGCACGAAAATCGGCCTGTACACGGGGGAGGCCCCCCTCTCGAAGACGAGACCGTCGGCAGACCCGCCGGATCAAACCCGGCCGAGCTACACGGCTTACAAGTCTCGATGTCGGTATGAGCAGTCACGTCCACCCCCATTCCCTTTTGGACCACTTCCCACGGTACGAAATGCATGAAAATCGGCCTGTACACGGGGGAGGCACCCGCCTCGAAGACGAGACCGTCGGCAGAACCGCCGGGTCAAACCCGGCTGAGCTACCCGGCTCGGAAGCGCCAAAGTCGGGTTGAGCAGTCACATTCACTCCCATCCCCTTTTGGGCCACTTCCCACGGTTCGAAATGCATGAAAATCGGCCTGTACACGGGGGACGCTCCCCCCTCGAAGGCGAGGCCGTCGGCAGAACCGCCGGGTCAAACCCGGCTGAGCTACCCGGGTTAGATGCCTCAAAGTCGGGTTGAGCAGTCACATTCACCCCCATCCCCTTTCGGCCCCCTTCCCACGGTTGGAAATGCATGAAAATCGGCCTGTACACGGTGGGCGCTCCCCCCTCGAAGGTGAGACCTTCGGCAGAACCGCCGGGTCAAATCCTGCCGAGCTACCCGCGTTAGAGGTCTCAATGTCGGCTTCAGCAGTCACATTCAATCCCATTCCCGTTTGGACCTCTTCCCGCCGATGGAAATGCACAAAATTCGGCCTGAACACGCGGGACGCTCCCCCCTCGAAGGCGAGACCGTCGCCAGAACCGCCGGGTCAAATCCGGCTGAGCTACCCGCGTTACAGGTCTCAAAGTCGGGTTGAGCAGTCACGTTCACCCCCATCCCCTTTCGGACCCCTTCCCACGGTTGGAAATGCATGAAAATCGGCCTGTACACGGTGGGCGCTCCCCCCTCGAAGGTGAGACCTTCGGCAGAACCGCCGGGTCAAATCCGGCCGAGCTACCCGCGTTAGAGGTCTCAATGTCGGCTTCAGCAGTCACATTCAATCCCATTCCCGTTTGGACCTCTTCCCGCCGATGGAAATGCACAAAATTCGGCCTGAACACGCGGGAGGCTCCCCCCTCGAAGGTGAGACCTTCGGCAGAACCGCCGGGTCAAATCCGGCCGAGCTACCCGCGTTAGAGGTCTCAATGTCGGCTTCAGCAGTCACATTCAATCCCATTCCCGTTTGGACCTCTTCCCGCCGATGGAAATGCACAAAATTCGGCCTGAACACGCGGGACGCTCCCCCCTCGAAGGCGAGACCGTCGCCAGAACCGCCGGGTCAAATCCGGCCGAGCTACCCGCGTTAGAGGTCTCAATGTCGGCTTCAGCAGTCACATTCAATCCCATTCCCTTTTGGAACACTTCCCGCCGTTAACAATGCACGATATTCGGCCTGAACACGCGGGACGCTCCCCCCTCGAAGGTGAGACCTTCGGCAGAACCGCCGGGTCAAATCCTGCCGAGCTACCCGCGTTAGAGGTCTCAATGTCGGCTTCAGCAGTCACATTCAATCCCATTCCCGTTTGGACCTCTTCCCGCCGATGGAAATGCACAAAATTCGGCCTGAACACGCGGGGCGCTCCCCCCTCGAAGGCGAGACCGTCGCCAGAACCGCCGGGTCAAATCCGGCTGAGCTACCCGCGTTACAGGTCTCAAAGTCGGCTTCAGCAGTCACATTCAATCCCATTCCCTTTTGGAACACTTCCCGCCGTTAACAATGCACGATATTCGGACTGAACACGGGGGCCGGTCCGCCCTCGAAGTCAACACCGTCCGCAGAACCGCCGGGGCAAATCCGGCTGAGCTACCCCGCCCCCGAACACTCAAAGTCCCTCTGAAGCCTTGCATTCGCCTCCTTGGAAAATTGACGTCAAACATTACCAAAATCGGGGGCACGAGCACTAAAGCTAAGTCTCACCCTTTCCCTATCCCTAACCAGGAACCGAACGCCCACCCTCAGCCTCACACCAACGCCGGTGCCACTCCAGACAGACACACCCTTCAAAACCACACCCATCCGGCCATGCAACTCAAAAAGGGTCCAAATTCAGAAACACCCCCTTCAAAAGGCACTCCATCCTCGGCCACACCACCGGGACATGCTCCCCTCGGCGATAATTAAGCCCCCACCACTATTTGAAGCCAACCGCAGCCGCAACTCGAACGGAGAAATCAGTAACCAATTCAAAAATGCGCTTGGTTACTGATTTCTACTGAGCCGAAAAAATTCTAAGTGTCGGTGGTTACTGATTTATACCAACCCGAAAATATTCTAAGTGTCAGTGGTTACTGATTTATACCAACTCGAAAATATTCTAAGTGTCGGTGGTTACTGATTTATACCAACTCGAAAATATTCTAAGTGTCGGTGGTTACTGATTTATACCAACCCGAAAAAATTCTAAGTGTCAGTGGTTACTGATTTGTACCGACCCGAAAAAATTCTAAGTGTCAGTGGTTACTGATTTATACCAACTCGAAAAAATTCTAAGTGTCAGTGGTTACTGATTTATACCAACTCGAAAATATTCTAAGTGTCGGTGGTTACTGATTTATACCAACCCGAAAATATTCTAAGTGTCAGTGGTTACTGATTTATACCAAGTCGAAAATATTCTAAGTGTCAGTGGTTACTGATTTATACCA
>NW_027310240.1:52500-55000 GCF_047496795.1 Chiloscyllium punctatum | reverse complement strand
GGCCAGGCACTCGGCGCCAGCAGGGGAGACAGGATCAGACGCCCCGCCGGCCACTTAAGGCCGAGGACGAACCACGAGACGGGCGGCTGCAGCAGCGGGCGGCCTGCAGCTCCCAGCACTCTCAATCGATCAACCATCGAGTCGGGTCAGCGTGTCAAACCGGCGAGCTCCACGGTCAGGCCGGCGGCGCACCAGCACCGGACCTCCGCGGCTCCCTTCACTCTTTCCACTGCCAGCCAACCGAGAGACGGACCCAATGCGGACGTGCAGAGCTTAGGCAGACCCCCCACTGGAGGCTCAACACTTCGTGGCAGCTCCGTGTCCCAGAGACCAGGAGGGTTGGCACACACACACAGTGTGAACCACCGACAGCCATTCTGGGACCGGTGACAGCCGTGCTGGCCCCACTGCCACGACACAGACGGACGCCAGGCCGCGCTCCCCGGCGGGGGGATGGCGTCGAGCCTGACGAACGGAATGTGCAGGGTGGGGGGGAAAGGCCAAGCGCTCCGACGCCGGAGGGCTCCGGAGTCTGAACTTAGGGGGACAAAGAGGACGGGTCCTCTGCGACACCCCAGCCGCGCTCTCGCCAGCCAAGGCGAGTGCGATTGATTGCCAAACGACCCTCAGACAGGCGTGGCCCCGGGAAGAACCCGGGGCCGCAAAGTGCGTTCAAAGTGTCGATGATCAATGTGTCCTGCAATTCACATTAATTCTCGCAGCTAGCTGCGTTCGTCATCGACGCACGAGCCGAGTGATCCACCGTCAAGAGTTGTCTGAGTTTGTTTTAGGTCTCTCCCTCGCCAGAGGAAAGCGACCCGGACCGCACATACGCTCCCCACCTTGAGCTACAGCCACCTGCACGCCGGCGTGCGGGCGGAGCAGGGTGGCGTGAAGCGATGGGGAGCACCATCCTGGTGCGGCCCGCAGAAACATACGTCTATTGGGGGGAGGAGGACAGGGCGCCCAAGAGGCGATGCGTGCCCCAACGCACCGCAGCGACGGAGGCAGGATCACCGCCACCATGTCGCCCGCCTAGTATCACGAGGCGTGCAGCAGCTTTGCCCTAGGAAAAGCAGAGGCGGGAACGGGCACCGGCCATCGGTTCGGCAGCGTCACTGACGCGTGCACGTGGCGGCGTGTCGGCGAGCGGACTTCCTGCGAGGAGGCGGGGGCGGCACTCGCCCGAGCAGACGCCCGCCCGGCCCAGCCACCGCCGAGGTGGACTGGGAGTCGCGGCAACGGCTCGTCATACTCGTTCCCACACTCACAGCGCAGCTTGCCCGCAAGCCACCGACCACCGATCGACGCCAGGCGCCCCGACCGAGAGCGGGATCGCTCGTTCGCCCTGCTGGCAGTTCGCTGGGGATCACTACTGCACGGAGCTCGGAGACCGACGGGCGGCAACTCGAGAGTCTTTAAACCACCACCCCCATCCCGCAAGTGCAAAGAGGCTGTATACGCACAGACGGGTGAGGGGAATAGGTACCCCGTCGGGTTTGAAGGGAGCGTGACTAGATAGCAACGATGTAAACCCAGCCGATTTGGGAGCGAAAGACCGGCGCCTGCATCACCGGCTTCGTTTCCCGTGGCTGGAGAGTACACCGAAACCCTCCGTCTGTCGCGAGCTCCCGACGACGCGGTGCCGCCAAGCAGCAGGGCCGGACCTGGTGTGGCTCCCCTCGTCGATCACAGACCGGTCGGCACTACTGACGAGACGGTGGAACGGGCTTCGCCCCTTGTGACGAAGGGTGATGCGAACCCGCCCGCCCGCGTGCGTTCGGGGTGGACTCGGCAAACGGAGATTTGAAATCGGAAAGTGTCCTCCTGCCCCGCGCAGGTAGGCGCCCAACAGTTGTGGGGGGTTTGGCGGTGACCACGGCTGCAGGGCCTGCTACCCCGACGAGCTCTCCTGCTGGCCCCGAAACCACCCTCGCGAGACAAGTTGAAACGGAAACGGGCGTACCCCCAAGCCGACGATCCTTTCTTATTTGTTACTTTTTTTTTCACTTGCTCGAGTTGTGGCGATTTGGCGGTGACCACGGCTGCAGGGCCTGCTACCCCGACGAGCTCTCCTGCTGGCCCCGAAACCACCCTCGCGAGACAAGTTGAAACGGAAACGGGCGTACCCCCAAGCCGACAGAGATCCTTTCTTATTTGTTACTTTTTTTTTTCACTTGCTCGAGTTGTGGGGGTTTGGCGGTGACCACGGCTGCAGGGCCTGCTACCCCGACGAGCTCTCCTGCTGGCCCCGAAACCACCCTCGCGAGACAAGTTGAAACGGAAACGGGCGTACCCCCAAGCCGACGATCCTTTCTTATTTGTTACTTTTTTTTTTCACTTGCTCGAGTTGTGGGGGTTTGGCGGTGACCACGGCTGCAGGGCCTGCTACCCCGACGAGCTCTCCTGCTGGCCCCGAAACCACCCTCGCGAGACAAGTTGAAACGGAAACGGGCGTACCCCCAAGCCGACGATCCTTTCTTATTTGTTACTTTTTTTT
>NW_027310240.1:37500-47500 GCF_047496795.1 Chiloscyllium punctatum | reverse complement strand
GCCTTTCAAAAGATTCGACCACGTGCCGAAAACTTTAGACTTCCGTGAGCTCTCCGGCTTGCACCGAGACCCGAAGTCGACGTGCTAAGCACCACGGGACCCCTTTCGCCTGCAGGTCCCGAGCCGCCTTTATTTGCTGTTACGAGCATCGTGTGCCCCATACCTGCGTGACAAGCACCGCAGGGCGGCAGAGCCATCGCACTTGGCCGGGTGGCAGAGGAGGACCCGACTATTCACAGATAGCGGCCCAACGACTCCCAGAGCCGGTCGTGCGGCGCGCGAGGTCTGCTCTCTTCACAAGAGGCTTTATTAGGGAGTGCTAAGGCAAGGTTCTGTGCCCTCCACCCTCATCGCAACACCCATGGGAGCCTCCGGTCGTCAATAGACCGCCGCACCGGCCTCTGACTGACTCTCAGAATGGACGGAAAGAGCCGGGTAAGCCTTTCAAAAGATTCGACCACGTGCCGAAAACTTTAGACTTCCGTGAGCTCTCCGGCTTGCACCGAGACCCGAAGTCGACGTGCGAAGCACCACGGGACCCCTTTCGCCTGCAGGTCCCGAGCCGCCTTTATTTGCTGTTACGAGCATCGTGTGCCCCATACCTGCGTGACGAGCACCGCAGGGCGGCAGAGCCATCGCACTTGGCCGGGTGGCAGAGGAGGACCAGACTATTCACAGATAGCGGCCCAACGACTCCCAGAGCCGGTCGTGCGGCGCGCGAGGTCTGCTCTCTTCACAAGAGGCTTTATTAGGGAGTGCTAAGGCAAGGTTCTGTGCCCTCCACCCTCATCGCAACACCCATGGGAGCCTCCGGTCGTCAATAGACCGCCGCACCGGCCTCTGACTGACTCTCAGAATGGACGGAAAGAGCCGGGTAAGCCTTTCAAAAGATTCGACCACGTGCCGAAAACTTTAGACTTCCGTGAGCTCTCCGGCTTGCACCGAGACCCGAAGTCGACGTGCTAAGCACCACGGGACCCCTTTCGCCTGCAGGTCCCGAGCCGCCTTTATTTGCTGTTACGAGCATCGTGTGCCCCATACCTGCGTGACGAGCACCGCAGGGCGGCAGAGCCATCGCACTTGGCCGGGTGGCAGAGGAGGACCAGACTATTCACAGATAGCGGCCCAACGACTCCCAGAGCCGGTCGTGCGGCGCGCGAGGTCTGCTGTCATCACAAGAGGCTTTAGGGAGTGCTCAGGCAAGGGTCAGCCCGCAGCCTTCCTGGCAACACCCAGGGGAACCAGGCCACTCGCGTCTCTCGCCTTCATTTTCGACACGAGCGCCTGCGGAGGGCCACCACCCCCTCCGATTGTCAAGAGACCTCCGCACCGGCCTCTGACTTACTCTCAGAATGGACGGAAAGAGCCGGGTAAGCCTTTGAAAAGATTCGACCACGTGCCGAAAACTTTAGACTTCCGTGAGCTCTCCGGCTTGCACCGAGACCCGAAGTCGACGTGCTTAGCACCACGGGACCCCTTTCGCCTGCAGGTCCCGAGCCGCCTTTTATTTTTGTTACGAGTATCGTGTTCCCCAAACCTGGGTGACGAGCACCGCAGGGCGGCAGAGCCATCGCGCTTGTCCGGGTGGCAGAGGAGGACCAGACTATTCACAAATAGCGGCCCAACGACTCCCAGAGCCGGTCGTGCGGCAGGCGAGGTCTGCTCTCATCACAAGAGGCTTTAGGGAGTGCTCAGGCAACGGTCAGCCCGCAGCCTTCTTGGCAACACCCAAGGGAACCAGGCCACTCGCGTCTCTCGCCTTCATTTTGGACACGAGCGCCTGTGGAGGGACGGCCGGAGTCAACGTGGGGTTTGCCCGCCCTCCAATAGTGTCAAAAGACCGCCGCACAAGTCTCTGACTGACTCTTAGAACAGACAGAAAGAGTTTGTCAAATCTGTCAAAAAATTGACAAAGTGTCAAAAATTCGACTTCCAAGAGCTCTCCGGCATGCACTCATACCTGTCATTAAAGTGCTATGCCCGTGGAACCGTTTTTCGGATGCCTTTCAGAACGGTCCCGCGCCGCCATTTTGTTCTAAAAATCGTGTTCCCATATATCTCCGGGTACCCCGCCAACCTCACTGCGGAAAAACTACAAGTGGCACTGAATGGGTCTGAATTCCAAATTTGACTGCATCGGTCTGGAACTCGGTCCGGTCAAAACCGTTTGGATTTTTCTCGGTCCGGACTTCCGCGACAGACAAAGTTAAAGTTTTCGGGCTGCAGGCACAAAACGACAGCTGGCCATTTGCCGGGCTCAATTCACCCAATTCCTCCGGCACTTCGGAGCACATGTTCGGTGTAAGTTTGCGAATCTTTCCCGATGCTGCAGCATTTTCCTCCGCTGACACTTAGAATATTTTTCACACTTTGCTGAAAATTTTTCTAAGTGTTTTTTTCCAAGTTTTCCTGGTTACTGATTTCTTCTTTTTAAACATTTTTCTAAGTTTTTCTGGTTACTGATTTCTTCTTTTTAAACATTTTTCGCAGTTTGTCTGGTTACTGATTTCTTCTTTTTAAACATTTTTCGCCGTTTTTCTGGTTACTGATTTCTTCTTTTTAAACATTTTTCGCCGTTTTTCTGGTTACTGATTTCTTCTTTTTAAACATTTTTCTAAGTTTTTCTGGTTACTCATTTCTTCTTTTTAAACATTTTTCTAAGTTTTTCTGGTTACTGATTTCTTCTTTTTAAACATTTTTCTAAGTTTTTCTGGTTACTCATTTCTTCTTTTTAAACATTTTTCTAAGTTTTTCTGGTTACTCACTTCTTCTTTTTAAACATTTTTCTAAGTTTTTCTGGTTACTGATTTCTTCTTTTTAAACATTTTTCGCCGTTTCTCTGGTTACTGATTTCTTCTTTTTAAACATTTTTCTAAGTTTTTCTGGTTACTCATTTCTTCTTTTTAAACATTTTTCGCCGTTTTTCTGGTTACTGATTTCTTCTTTTTAAACATTTTTCTAAGTTTTTCTGGTTACTGATTTCTTCTTTTTAAACATTTTTCTAAGTTTTTCTGGTTACTCATTTCTTCTTTTTAAACATTTTTCTAAGTTTTTCTGGTTACTCACTTCTTCTTTTTAAACATTTTTCTAAGTTTTTCTGGTTACTGATTTCTTCTTTTTAAACATTTTTCGCCGTTTTTCTGGTTACTGATTTCTTCTTTTTAAACATTTTTCTAAGTTTTTCTGGTTACTCATTTCTTCTTTTTAAACATTTTTCGCCGTTTTTCTGGTTACTGATTTCTTCTTTTTAAACATTTTTCTAAGTTTTTCTGGTTACTGATTTCTTCTTTTTAAACATTTTTCTAAGTTTTCCTGGTTACTCATTTCTTCTTTTTAAACATTTTTCTAAGTTTTCCTGGTTACTCATTTCTTCTTTTTAAACATTTTTCTAAGTTTTCCTGGTTACTGATTTCTTCTTTTTAAACATTTTTCGCAGTTTTTCTGGTTACTGATTTCTTCTTTTTAAACATTTTTCTAAGTTTTTCTGGTTACTGATTTCTTCTTTTTAAACATTTTTCTAAGTTTTTCTGGTTACTCACTTCTTCTTTTTAAACATTTTTCTAAGTTTTTCTGGTTACTCACTTCTTCTTTTGAAACATTTTTCTAAGTTTTTCTGGTTACTGATTTCTTCTTTTTAAACATTTTTCTAAGTTTTTCTGGTTACTGATTTCTTCTTTTTAAACATTTTTCGCAGTTTGTCTGGTTACTGATTTCTTCTTTTTAAACATTTTTCGCCGTTTTTCTGGTTACTGATTTCTTCTTTTTAAACATTTTTCTAAGTTTTTCTGGTTACTCACTTCTTCTTTTTAAACATTTTTCTAAGTTTTTCTGGTTACTGATTTCTTCTTTTTAAACATTTTTCGCAGTTTTTCTGGTTACTGATTTCTTCTTTTTAAACATTTTTCTAAGTTTTCCTGGTTACTGATTTCTTCTTTTTAAACATTTTTCGCAGTTTTTCTGGTTACTGATTTCTTCTTTTTAAACATTTTTCTAAGTTTTTCTGGTTACTCACTTCTTCTTTTTAAACATTTTTCTAAGTTTTCCTGGTTACTGATTTCTTCTTTTTAAACATTTTTCGCAGTTTGTCTGGTTACTGATTTCTTCTTTTTAAACATTTTTTGCAGTTTTTCTGGTTACTGATTTCTTCTTTTTAAACATTTTTCTAAGTTTTTCTGGTTACTCACTTCTTCTTTTATAACATTTTTCTAAGTTTTCCTGGTTACTGATTTCTTCTTTTTAAACATTTTTCTAAGTTTTCCTGGTTACTGATTTCTTCTTTTTAAACATTTTTCTAAGTTTTCCTGGTTACTGATTTCTTCTTTTTAAACATTTTTCTAAGTTTTTCTGGTTACTCATTTCTTCTTTTTAAACATTTTTCGCAGTTTTTCTGGTTACTGATTTCTTCTTTTTAAACATTTTCCTAAGTTTTCCTGGTTACTGATTTCTTCTTTTTAAACATTTTTCTAAGTTTTCCTGGTTACTGATTTCTTCTTTTTAAACATTTTTCTAAGTTTTTCTGGTTACTCATTTCTTCTTTTTAAACATTTTTCGCAGTTTTTCTGGTTACTGATTTCTTCTTTTTAAACATTTTCCTAAGTTTTCCTGGTTACTGATTTCTTCTTTTTAAACATTTTTCTAAGTTTTCCTGGTTACTCATTTCTTCTTTTTGATCATTTTTCTAAGTTTTCCTGGTTACTGATTTCTTCGTTTTGAACATTTTTCTAAGTTTTCCTGGTTACTCACTTCTTCTTTTCAAACATTTTTCATCGTTTTTCTGTTTACTCATTTAGCACTTTCAGGCACTTTCCGATCATTTCCTCGTTCCCGATTTCACCCTTTAAAACGCTTTCGGGCATTTCCCTAAGTTTTGCGGTTCACTCGTTTGGGACTCACTGACACCTTCTCTAGCTTCCCTGCTCACTTTTTTCGTACTGTTGAGAAAATTCGAACCCTTTCCTTAACTATGCCGGTTACTGACTTCACCGCTTCAGACCCTTGTCCCCGTAATGAAAGATACCATTTCCCACCGTGGGAAATGCACGAAAATCGGACTGAACACGGGGGAGGCTCCCCCCTCGAAGGCGAGACCGTCGGCAGAACCGCCGGGTCAAACCCGGCTGAGCTACCCGGCTTACAAGTCTCAAAGTCGGTATGAGCAGTCACGTCCACCCCCATTCCCTTTTGGACCACTTCCCACGGTTCCAAATGCATGAAAATCGGCCTGTACACGGGGGAGGCACCCGCCTCGAAGACGAGACCGTCGGCAGAACCGCCGGGTCAAACCCGGCTGAGCTACCCGGCTCGGAAGCGCCAAAGTCGGGTTGAGCAGTCACATTCACTCCCATCCCCTTTTGGGCAACTTCCCACGGTTGGAAATGCATGGAAATCGGACTGAACACGGGGGAGGCTCCCCCCTCGAAGGCGAGACCGTCGGCAGAACCGCCGTATCAAACCCGGCTGAGCTACCCGGCTTACAAGTCTCAAAGTCGGTATGAGCAGACACGTCCACCCCCATTCCCTTTTGGACCACTTCCCACGGTTCGAAATGCATGAAAATCGGCCTGTATACGGGGGAGGCACCCGCCTCGAAGACGAGACCGTCGGCAGAACCGCCGGGTCAAACCCGGCTGAGCTACCCGGCTCGGAAGCGCCAAAGTCGGGTTGAGCAGTCACATTCACTCCCATCCCCTTTTGGGCAACTTCCCACGGTTGGAAATGCATGGAAATCGGACTGAACACGGGGGAGGCTCCCCCCTCGAAGGCGAGACCGTCGGCAGAACCGCCGGATCAAACCCGGCTGAGCTACCCGGCTTACAAGTCTCAAAGTCGGTATGAGCAGACACGTCCACCCCCATTCCCTTTTGGACCACTTCCCACGGTTCGAAATGCATGAAAATCGGCCTGTATACGGGGGAGGCACCCGCCTCGAAGACGAGACCGTCGGCAGAACCGCCGGGTCAAACCCGGCCGGGCTACCCGGGTTAGAAGCCCTAGAGTCGGGTTGAGCAGTCACAATCACTCCCATCCCCTTTTGAACCTGTTCCCACCGTTGGAAATGCACGAAAATCGGCCTGTACACGGGGGAGGCTCCCCCCTCGAAGGCGAGACCGTCGGCAGAACCGCCGGGTCAAACCCGGCTGAGCTACCCGGCTTACAAGTCTCGAAGTCGGGTTGAGCAGTCACATTCACTCCCATCGACTTTTGGGCAACTTCCCACCGTTGCAAATGCATGAAAATCGGCCTGTACACGGGGGAGGCACCCGCCTCGAAGGCGAGACCGTCGGCAGAACCGCCGGATCAAACCCGGCTGAGCTACCCGGCTTACAAGTCTCAAAGTCGGTATGAGCAGACACGTCCACCCCCATTCCCTTTTGGACCACTTCCCACGGTTCGAAATGCATGAAAATCGGCCTGTATACGGGGGAGGCACCCGCCTCGAAGACGAGACCGTCGGCAGAACCGCCGGGTCAAACCCGGCCGGGCTACCCGGGTTAGAAGCCCTAGAGTCGGGTTGAGCAGTCACAATCACTCCCATCCCCTTTTGAACCTGTTCCCACCGTTGGAAATGCACGAAAATCGGCCTGTACACGGGGGAGGCTCCCCCCTCGAAGGCGAGACCGTCGGCAGAACCGCCGGGTCAAACCCGGCTGAGCTACCCGGCTTACAAGTCTCGAAGTCGGGTTGAGCAGTCACATTCACTCCCATCGACTTTTGGGCAACTTCCCACCGTTGCAAATGCATGAAAATCGGCCTGTACACGGGGGAGGCACCCGCCTCGAAGTCGAGACCGTCGGCAGAACCGCCGGGTCCAACCCGGCTGAGCTACCCGGCTTACAAGTCTCAAAGCCGGGTTGGGCAGTCACGTTCACCCCCATTCCCTTTTGGATCACTTCCCACGGTTCGAAATGCACGAAAACCGGCCTGTACACGGGGGAGGGTCCGCCCTCGAAGGCGAGACCGTCGGCAGAACCGCCGGGTCAAACCTGGCTGAGCTACCCGGCTTACAAGTCTCAAAGTCGGGTTGAGCAGTCACGTTCACTCCCATCGACTTTTAGACCACTTCCCACGGTTCGAAATGCACGAAAATCGGCCTGTACACGGGGGAGGCACCCGCCTCGAAGACGAGACCGTCGGCAGAACCGCCGGGTCAAACCCGGCCGAGCTACCCGGCTTAAAAGTCTCAAAGTCGGTATGAGCAGTCACATTCACCCCCATTCCCTTTTGGACCACTTCCCACGGTTGGAAATGCATGAAAATCGGCCTGGACACGGGGGAGGCTCCCCCCTCGATGACGAGACCGTCGGCAGAACCGCCGGAACAAACCCGGCTGAGCTACCCGCGTTACAGGTCTCAAAGTCGGGTTGAGCAGTCACGTTCACCCCCATCCCCTTTCGGACCCCTTCCCACGGTTGGAAATGCATGAAAATCGGCCTGTACACGGTGGGCGCTCCCCCCTCGAAGGTGAGACCTTCGGCAGAACCGCCGGGTCAAATCCGGCCGAGCTACCCGCGTTAGAGGTCTCAATGTCGGCTTCAGCAGTCACATTCAATCCCATTCCCGTTTGGACCTCTTCCCGCCGATGGAAATGCACAAAATTCGGCCTGAACACGCGGGAGGCTCCCCCCTCGAAGGTGAGACCTTCGGCAGAACCGCCGGGTCAAATCCGGCCGAGCTACCCGCGTTAGAGGTCTCAATGTCGGCTTCAGCAGTCACATTCAATCCCATTCCCGTTTGGACCTCTTCCCGCCGATGGAAATGCACAAAATTCGGCCTGAACACGCGGGACGCTCCCCCCTCGAAGGCGAGACCGTCGCCAGAACCGCCGGGTCAAATCCGGCCGAGCTACCCGCGTTAGAGGTCTCAATGTCGGCTTCAGCAGTCACATTCAATCCCATTCCCTTTTGGAACACTTCCCGCCGTTAACAATGCACGATATTCGGCCTGAACACGCGGGACGCTCCCCCCTCGAAGGTGAGACCTTCGGCAGAACCGCCGGGTCAAATCCTGCCGAGCTACCCGCGTTAGAGGTCTCAATGTCGGCTTCAGCAGTCACATTCAATCCCATTCCCGTTTGGACCTCTTCCCGCCGATGGAAATGCACAAAATTCGGCCTGAACACGCGGGGCGCTCCCCCCTCGAAGGCGAGACCGTCGCCAGAACCGCCGGGTCAAATCCGGCTGAGCTACCCGCGTTACAGGTCTCAAAGTCGGCTTCAGCAGTCACATTCAATCCCATTCCCTTTTGGAACACTTCCCGCCGTTAACAATGCACGATATTCGGACTGAACACGGGGGCCGGTCCGCCCTCGAAGTCAACACCGTCCGCAGAACCGCCGGGGCAAATCCGGCTGAGCTACCCCGCCCCCGAACACTCAAAGTCCCTCTGAAGCCTTGCATTCGCCTCCTTGGAAAATTGACGTCAAACATTACCAAAATCGGGGGCACGAGCACTAAAGCTAAGTCTCACCCTTTCCCTATCCCTAACCAGGAACCGAACGCCCACCCTCAGCCTCACACCAACGCCGGTGCCACTCCAGACAGACACACCCTTCAAAACCACACCCATCCGGCCATGCAACTCAAAAAGGGTCCAAATTCAGAAACACCCCCTTCAAAAGGCACTCCATCCTCGGCCACACCACCGGGACATGCTCCCCTCGGCGATAATTAAGCCCCCACCACTATTTGAAGCCAACCGCAGCCGCAACTCGAACGGAGAAATCAGTAACCAATTCAAAAATGCGCTTGGTTACTGATTTCTACTGAGCCGAAAAAATTCTAAGTGTCGGTGGTTACTGATTTATACCAACCCGAAAATATTCTAAGTGTCAGTGGTTACTGATTTATACCAACTCGAAAATATTCTAAGTGTCGGTGGTTACTGATTTATACCAACTCGAAAATATTCTAAGTGTCGGTGGTTACTGATTTATACCAACCCGAAAAAATTCTAAGTGTCAGTGGTTACTGATTTGTACCGACCCGAAAAAATTCTAAGTGTCAGTGGTTACTGATTTATACCAACTCGAAAAAATTCTAAGTGTCAGTGGTTACTGATTTATACCAACTCGAAAATATTCTAAGTGTCGGTGGTTACTGATTTATACCAACCCGAAAATATTCTAAGTGTCAGTGGTTACTGATTTATACCAAGTCGAAAATATTCTAAGTGTCAGTGGTTACTGATTTATACCAACTCGAAAATATTCTAAGTGTCGGTGGTTACTGATTTATACCAACCCGAAAAAATTCTAAGTGTCAGTGGTTACTGATTTATACCAACTCGAAAATATTCTAAGTGTCGGTGGTTACTGATTTATACCAACTCGAAAATATTCTAAGTGTCGGTGGTTACTGATTTATACCAACCCGAAAATATTCTAAGTGTCAGTGGTTACTGATTTGTACCGACCCGAAAAAATTCTAAGTGTCAGTGGTTACTGATTTATACCAACTCGAAAAAATTCTAAGTGTCAGTGGTTACTGATTTATACCAAGTCGAAAAAATTCTAAGTGTCAGTGGTTACTGATTTATACCAACCCGAAAATATTCTAAGTGTCAGTGGTTACTGATTTGTACCGACCCGAAAAAATTCTAAGTGTCAGTGGTTACTGATTTATACCAACTCGAAAAAATTCTAAGTGTCAGTGGTTACTGATTTGTACCGACCCGAAAAAATTCTAAGTGTCAGTGGTTACTGATTTATACCAAGTCGAAAATATTCTAAGTGTCGGTGGTTACTGATTTATACCAACCCGAAAATATTCTAAGTGTCAGTGGTTACTGATTTGTACCGACCCGAAAAAATTCTAAGTGTCAGTGGTTACTGATTTATACCGACCCGAAAAAATTCTAAGTGTCAGTGGTTACTGATTTATACCAAGTCGAAAATATTCTAAGTGTCAGTGGTTACTGATTTATACCAACCCGAAAAAATTCTAAGTGTCAGTGGTTACTGATTTATACCAAGTCGAAAAAATTCTAAGTGTCAGTGGTTACT
>NW_027310240.1:27500-30000 GCF_047496795.1 Chiloscyllium punctatum | reverse complement strand
GAGGAAAGCGACCCGGACCGCACATACGCTCCCCACCTTGAGCTACAGCCACCTGCACGCCGGCGTGCGGGCGGAGCAGGGTGGCGTGAAGCGATGGGGAGCACCATCCTGGTGCGGCCCGCAGAAACATACGTCTATTGGGGGGAGGAGGACAGGGCGCCCAAGAGGCGATGCGTGCCCCAACGCACCGCAGCGACGGAGGCAGGATCACCGCCACCATGTCGCCCGCCTAGTATCACGAGGCGTGCAGCAGCTTTGCCCTAGGAAAAGCAGAGGCGGGAACGGGCACCGGCCATCGGTTCGGCAGCGTCACTGACGCGTGCACGTGGCGGCGTGTCGGCGAGCGGACTTCCTGCGAGGAGGCGGGGGCGGCACTCGCCCGAGCAGACGCCCGCCCGGCCCAGCCACCGCCGAGGTGGACTGGGAGTCGCGGCAACGGCTCGTCATACTCGTTCCCACACTCACAGCGCAGCTTGCCCGCAAGCCACCGACCACCGATCGACGCCAGGCGCCCCGACCGAGAGCGGGATCGCTCGTTCGCCCTGCTGGCAGTTCGCTGGGGATCACTACTGCACGGAGCTCGGAGACCGACGGGCGGCAACTCGAGAGTCTTTAAACCACCACCCCCATCCCGCAAGTGCAAAGAGGCTGTATACGCACAGACGGGTGAGGGGAATAGGTACCCCGTCGGGTTTGAAGGGAGCGTGACTAGATAGCAACGATGTAAACCCAGCCGATTTGGGAGCGAAAGACCGGCGCCTGCATCACCGGCTTCGTTTCCCGTGGCTGGAGAGTACACCGAAACCCTCCGTCTGTCGCGAGCTCCCGACGACGCGGTGCCGCCAAGCAGCAGGGCCGGACCTGGTGTGGCTCCCCTCGTCGATCACAGACCGGTCGGCACTACTGACGAGACGGTGGAACGGGCTTCGCCCCTTGTGACGAAGGGTGATGCGAACCCGCCCGCCCGCGTGCGTTCGGGGTGGACTCGGCAAACGGAGATTTGAAATCGGAAAGTGTCCTCCTGCCCCGCGCAGGTAGGCGCCCAACAGTTGTGGGGGGTTTGGCGGTGACCACGGCTGCAGGGCCTGCTACCCCGACGAGCTCTCCTGCTGGCCCCGAAACCACCCTCGCGAGACAAGTTGAAACGGAAACGGGCGTACCCCCAAGCCGACGATCCTTTCTTATTTGTTACTTTTTTTTTCACTTGCTCGAGTTGTGGCGATTTGGCGGTGACCACGGCTGCAGGGCCTGCTACCCCGACGAGCTCTCCTGCTGGCCCCGAAACCACCCTCGCGAGACAAGTTGAAACGGAAACGGGCGTACCCCCAAGCCGACAGAGATCCTTTCTTATTTGTTACTTTTTTTTTTCACTTGCTCGAGTTGTGGGGGTTTGGCGGTGACCACGGCTGCAGGGCCTGCTACCCCGACGAGCTCTCCTGCTGGCCCCGAAACCACCCTCGCGAGACAAGTTGAAACGGAAACGGGCGTACCCCCAAGCCGACGATCCTTTCTTATTTGTTACTTTTTTTTTTCACTTGCTCGAGTTGTGGGGGTTTGGCGGTGACCACGGCTGCAGGGCCTGCTACCCCGACGAGCTCTCCTGCTGGCCCCGAAACCACCCTCGCGAGACAAGTTGAAACGGAAACGGGCGTACCCCCAAGCCGACGATCCTTTCTTATTTGTTACTTTTTTTTTCACTTGCTCGAGTTGTGGGGGTTTGGCGGTGACCACGGCTGCAGGGCCTGCTACCCCGACGAGCTCTCCTGCTGGCCCCGAAACCACCCTCGCGAGACAAGTTGAAACGGAAACGGGCGTACCCCCAAGCCGACGATCCTTTCTTATTTGTTACTTTTTTTTTCACTTGCTCGAGTTGTCGGGGTTTGGCGGTGACCACGGCTGCAGGGCCTGCTACCCCGACGAGCTCTCCTGCTGGCCCCGAAACCACCCTCGCGAGACAAGTTGAAACGGAAACGGGCGTACCCCCAAGCCGACAGAGATGCTTTCGCTCCTGTTACTTTTTTTTTCACTTGCTCGAGTTGTGGGGGTTTGGCGGTGACCACGGCTGCAGGGCCTGCTACCCCGACGAGCTCTCCTGCTGGCCCCGAAACCACCCTCGCGAGACAAGTTGAAACGGAAACGGGCGTACCCCCAAGCCGACAGAGATCCTTTCGTACTTGAACCAACACAAAGTTTGTCACGTTTTATTTTTACGAGTGATCGACCGTCAAGATTTGTCTCTGAGTTTGCTTAAGGTCTCTCCCTCGCCAGAGGAAAGCCACCCGGACCGCACATACACTCCCCACCTTTAGCAGCAGCCACCTGCACGCCGGCGTGCGGGCGGAGCAGGGTGGCGTGAAGCTGTGGGGAGCACCAGCCTGGTGCGGCCCGCAGAGACATACATCTATTGGTTGAAAAAAAACAGGGCGCCCAAGAGGCGATGCGTGCCCCAACGCACCGCAGCGACGGAGGCAGGATCACCGCCACCATGTCGCCCGCGGAG
>NW_027310240.1:15000-22500 GCF_047496795.1 Chiloscyllium punctatum | reverse complement strand
GCCTCCGGTCGTCAATAGACCGCCGCACCGGCCTCTGACTGACTCTCAGAATGGACGGAAAGAGCCGGGTAAGCCTTTCAAAAGATTCGACCACGTGCCGAAAACTTTAGACTTCCGTGAGCTCTCCGGCTTGCACCGAGACCCGAAGTCGACGTGCTAAGCACCACGGGACCCCTTTCGCCTGCAGGTCCCGAGCCGCCTTTATTTGCTGTTACGAGCATCGTGTGCCCCATACCTGCGTGACGAGCACCGCAGGGCGGCAGAGCCATCGCACTTGGCCGGGTGGCAGAGGAGGACCAGACTATTCACAGATAGCGGCCCAACGACTCCCAGAGCCGGTCGTGCGGCGCGCGAGGTCTGCTGTCATCACAAGAGGCTTTAGGGAGTGCTCAGGCAAGGGTCAGCCCGCAGCCTTCCTGGCAACACCCAGGGGAACCAGGCCACTCGCGTCTCTCGCCTTCATTTTCGACACGAGCGCCTGCGGAGGGCCACCACCCCCTCCGATTGTCAAGAGACCTCCGCACCGGCCTCTGACTTACTCTCAGAATGGACGGAAAGAGCCGGGTAAGCCTTTGAAAAGATTCGACCACGTGCCGAAAACTTTAGACTTCCGTGAGCTCTCCGGCTTGCACCGAGACCCGAAGTCGACGTGCTTAGCACCACGGGACCCCTTTCGCCTGCAGGTCCCGAGCCGCCTTTTATTTTTGTTACGAGTATCGTGTTCCCCAAACCTGGGTGACGAGCACCGCAGGGCGGCAGAGCCATCGCGCTTGTCCGGGTGGCAGAGGAGGACCAGACTATTCACAAATAGCGGCCCAACGACTCCCAGAGCCGGTCGTGCGGCAGGCGAGGTCTGCTCTCATCACAAGAGGCTTTAGGGAGTGCTCAGGCAACGGTCAGCCCGCAGCCTTCTTGGCAACACCCAAGGGAACCAGGCCACTCGCGTCTCTCGCCTTCATTTTGGACACGAGCGCCTGTGGAGGGACGGCCGGAGTCAACGTGGGGTTTGCCCGCCCTCCAATAGTGTCAAAAGACCGCCGCACAAGTCTCTGACTGACTCTTAGAACAGACAGAAAGAGTTTGTCAAATCTGTCAAAAAATTGACAAAGTGTCAAAAATTCGACTTCCAAGAGCTCTCCGGCATGCACTCATACCTGTCATTAAAGTGCTATGCCCGTGGAACCGTTTTTCGGATGCCTTTCAGAACGGTCCCGCGCCGCCATTTTGTTCTAAAAATCGTGTTCCCATATATCTCCGGGTACCCCGCCAACCTCACTGCGGAAAAACTACAAGTGGCACTGAATGGGTCTGAATTCCAAATTTGACTGCATCGGTCTGGAACTCGGTCCGGTCAAAACCGTTTGGATTTTTCTCGGTCCGGACTTCCGCGACAGACAAAGTTAAAGTTTTCGGGCTGCAGGCACAAAACGACAGCTGGCCATTTGCCGGGCTCAATTCACCCAATTCCTCCGGCACTTCGGAGCACATGTTCGGTGTAAGTTTGCGAATCTTTCCCGATGCTGCAGCATTTTCCTCCGCTGACACTTAGAATATTTTTCACACTTTGCTGAAAATTTTTCTAAGTGTTTTTTTCCAAGTTTTCCTGGTTACTGATTTCTTCTTTTTAAACATTTTTCTAAGTTTTTCTGGTTACTGATTTCTTCTTTTTAAACATTTTTCGCAGTTTGTCTGGTTACTGATTTCTTCTTTTTAAACATTTTTCGCCGTTTTTCTGGTTACTGATTTCTTCTTTTTAAACATTTTTCGCCGTTTTTCTGGTTACTGATTTCTTCTTTTTAAACATTTTTCTAAGTTTTTCTGGTTACTCATTTCTTCTTTTTAAACATTTTTCTAAGTTTTTCTGGTTACTGATTTCTTCTTTTTAAACATTTTTCTAAGTTTTTCTGGTTACTCATTTCTTCTTTTTAAACATTTTTCTAAGTTTTTCTGGTTACTCACTTCTTCTTTTTAAACATTTTTCTAAGTTTTTCTGGTTACTGATTTCTTCTTTTTAAACATTTTTCGCCGTTTCTCTGGTTACTGATTTCTTCTTTTTAAACATTTTTCTAAGTTTTTCTGGTTACTCATTTCTTCTTTTTAAACATTTTTCGCCGTTTTTCTGGTTACTGATTTCTTCTTTTTAAACATTTTTCTAAGTTTTTCTGGTTACTGATTTCTTCTTTTTAAACATTTTTCTAAGTTTTTCTGGTTACTCATTTCTTCTTTTTAAACATTTTTCTAAGTTTTTCTGGTTACTCACTTCTTCTTTTTAAACATTTTTCTAAGTTTTTCTGGTTACTGATTTCTTCTTTTTAAACATTTTTCGCCGTTTTTCTGGTTACTGATTTCTTCTTTTTAAACATTTTTCTAAGTTTTTCTGGTTACTCATTTCTTCTTTTTAAACATTTTTCGCCGTTTTTCTGGTTACTGATTTCTTCTTTTTAAACATTTTTCTAAGTTTTTCTGGTTACTGATTTCTTCTTTTTAAACATTTTTCTAAGTTTTCCTGGTTACTCATTTCTTCTTTTTAAACATTTTTCTAAGTTTTCCTGGTTACTCATTTCTTCTTTTTAAACATTTTTCTAAGTTTTCCTGGTTACTGATTTCTTCTTTTTAAACATTTTTCGCAGTTTTTCTGGTTACTGATTTCTTCTTTTTAAACATTTTTCTAAGTTTTTCTGGTTACTGATTTCTTCTTTTTAAACATTTTTCTAAGTTTTTCTGGTTACTCACTTCTTCTTTTTAAACATTTTTCTAAGTTTTTCTGGTTACTCACTTCTTCTTTTGAAACATTTTTCTAAGTTTTTCTGGTTACTGATTTCTTCTTTTTAAACATTTTTCTAAGTTTTTCTGGTTACTGATTTCTTCTTTTTAAACATTTTTCGCAGTTTGTCTGGTTACTGATTTCTTCTTTTTAAACATTTTTCGCCGTTTTTCTGGTTACTGATTTCTTCTTTTTAAACATTTTTCTAAGTTTTTCTGGTTACTCACTTCTTCTTTTTAAACATTTTTCTAAGTTTTTCTGGTTACTGATTTCTTCTTTTTAAACATTTTTCGCAGTTTTTCTGGTTACTGATTTCTTCTTTTTAAACATTTTTCTAAGTTTTCCTGGTTACTGATTTCTTCTTTTTAAACATTTTTCGCAGTTTTTCTGGTTACTGATTTCTTCTTTTTAAACATTTTTCTAAGTTTTTCTGGTTACTCACTTCTTCTTTTTAAACATTTTTCTAAGTTTTCCTGGTTACTGATTTCTTCTTTTTAAACATTTTTCGCAGTTTGTCTGGTTACTGATTTCTTCTTTTTAAACATTTTTTGCAGTTTTTCTGGTTACTGATTTCTTCTTTTTAAACATTTTTCTAAGTTTTTCTGGTTACTCACTTCTTCTTTTATAACATTTTTCTAAGTTTTCCTGGTTACTGATTTCTTCTTTTTAAACATTTTTCTAAGTTTTCCTGGTTACTGATTTCTTCTTTTTAAACATTTTTCTAAGTTTTCCTGGTTACTGATTTCTTCTTTTTAAACATTTTTCTAAGTTTTTCTGGTTACTCATTTCTTCTTTTTAAACATTTTTCGCAGTTTTTCTGGTTACTGATTTCTTCTTTTTAAACATTTTCCTAAGTTTTCCTGGTTACTGATTTCTTCTTTTTAAACATTTTTCTAAGTTTTCCTGGTTACTGATTTCTTCTTTTTAAACATTTTTCTAAGTTTTTCTGGTTACTCATTTCTTCTTTTTAAACATTTTTCGCAGTTTTTCTGGTTACTGATTTCTTCTTTTTAAACATTTTCCTAAGTTTTCCTGGTTACTGATTTCTTCTTTTTAAACATTTTTCTAAGTTTTCCTGGTTACTCATTTCTTCTTTTTGATCATTTTTCTAAGTTTTCCTGGTTACTGATTTCTTCGTTTTGAACATTTTTCTAAGTTTTCCTGGTTACTCACTTCTTCTTTTCAAACATTTTTCATCGTTTTTCTGTTTACTCATTTAGCACTTTCAGGCACTTTCCGATCATTTCCTCGTTCCCGATTTCACCCTTTAAAACGCTTTCGGGCATTTCCCTAAGTTTTGCGGTTCACTCGTTTGGGACTCACTGACACCTTCTCTAGCTTCCCTGCTCACTTTTTTCGTACTGTTGAGAAAATTCGAACCCTTTCCTTAACTATGCCGGTTACTGACTTCACCGCTTCAGACCCTTGTCCCCGTAATGAAAGATACCATTTCCCACCGTGGGAAATGCACGAAAATCGGACTGAACACGGGGGAGGCTCCCCCCTCGAAGGCGAGACCGTCGGCAGAACCGCCGGGTCAAACCCGGCTGAGCTACCCGGCTTACAAGTCTCAAAGTCGGTATGAGCAGTCACGTCCACCCCCATTCCCTTTTGGACCACTTCCCACGGTTCCAAATGCATGAAAATCGGCCTGTACACGGGGGAGGCACCCGCCTCGAAGACGAGACCGTCGGCAGAACCGCCGGGTCAAACCCGGCTGAGCTACCCGGCTCGGAAGCGCCAAAGTCGGGTTGAGCAGTCACATTCACTCCCATCCCCTTTTGGGCAACTTCCCACGGTTGGAAATGCATGGAAATCGGACTGAACACGGGGGAGGCTCCCCCCTCGAAGGCGAGACCGTCGGCAGAACCGCCGTATCAAACCCGGCTGAGCTACCCGGCTTACAAGTCTCAAAGTCGGTATGAGCAGACACGTCCACCCCCATTCCCTTTTGGACCACTTCCCACGGTTCGAAATGCATGAAAATCGGCCTGTATACGGGGGAGGCACCCGCCTCGAAGACGAGACCGTCGGCAGAACCGCCGGGTCAAACCCGGCTGAGCTACCCGGCTCGGAAGCGCCAAAGTCGGGTTGAGCAGTCACATTCACTCCCATCCCCTTTTGGGCAACTTCCCACGGTTGGAAATGCATGGAAATCGGACTGAACACGGGGGAGGCTCCCCCCTCGAAGGCGAGACCGTCGGCAGAACCGCCGGATCAAACCCGGCTGAGCTACCCGGCTTACAAGTCTCAAAGTCGGTATGAGCAGACACGTCCACCCCCATTCCCTTTTGGACCACTTCCCACGGTTCGAAATGCATGAAAATCGGCCTGTATACGGGGGAGGCACCCGCCTCGAAGACGAGACCGTCGGCAGAACCGCCGGGTCAAACCCGGCCGGGCTACCCGGGTTAGAAGCCCTAGAGTCGGGTTGAGCAGTCACAATCACTCCCATCCCCTTTTGAACCTGTTCCCACCGTTGGAAATGCACGAAAATCGGCCTGTACACGGGGGAGGCTCCCCCCTCGAAGGCGAGACCGTCGGCAGAACCGCCGGGTCAAACCCGGCTGAGCTACCCGGCTTACAAGTCTCGAAGTCGGGTTGAGCAGTCACATTCACTCCCATCGACTTTTGGGCAACTTCCCACCGTTGCAAATGCATGAAAATCGGCCTGTACACGGGGGAGGCACCCGCCTCGAAGGCGAGACCGTCGGCAGAACCGCCGGATCAAACCCGGCTGAGCTACCCGGCTTACAAGTCTCAAAGTCGGTATGAGCAGACACGTCCACCCCCATTCCCTTTTGGACCACTTCCCACGGTTCGAAATGCATGAAAATCGGCCTGTATACGGGGGAGGCACCCGCCTCGAAGACGAGACCGTCGGCAGAACCGCCGGGTCAAACCCGGCCGGGCTACCCGGGTTAGAAGCCCTAGAGTCGGGTTGAGCAGTCACAATCACTCCCATCCCCTTTTGAACCTGTTCCCACCGTTGGAAATGCACGAAAATCGGCCTGTACACGGGGGAGGCTCCCCCCTCGAAGGCGAGACCGTCGGCAGAACCGCCGGGTCAAACCCGGCTGAGCTACCCGGCTTACAAGTCTCGAAGTCGGGTTGAGCAGTCACATTCACTCCCATCGACTTTTGGGCAACTTCCCACCGTTGCAAATGCATGAAAATCGGCCTGTACACGGGGGAGGCACCCGCCTCGAAGTCGAGACCGTCGGCAGAACCGCCGGGTCCAACCCGGCTGAGCTACCCGGCTTACAAGTCTCAAAGCCGGGTTGGGCAGTCACGTTCACCCCCATTCCCTTTTGGATCACTTCCCACGGTTCGAAATGCACGAAAACCGGCCTGTACACGGGGGAGGGTCCGCCCTCGAAGGCGAGACCGTCGGCAGAACCGCCGGGTCAAACCTGGCTGAGCTACCCGGCTTACAAGTCTCAAAGTCGGGTTGAGCAGTCACGTTCACTCCCATCGACTTTTAGACCACTTCCCACGGTTCGAAATGCACGAAAATCGGCCTGTACACGGGGGAGGCACCCGCCTCGAAGACGAGACCGTCGGCAGAACCGCCGGGTCAAACCCGGCCGAGCTACCCGGCTTAAAAGTCTCAAAGTCGGTATGAGCAGTCACATTCACCCCCATTCCCTTTTGGACCACTTCCCACGGTTGGAAATGCATGAAAATCGGCCTGGACACGGGGGAGGCTCCCCCCTCGATGACGAGACCGTCGGCAGAACCGCCGGAACAAACCCGGCTGAGCTACCCGCGTTACAGGTCTCAAAGTCGGGTTGAGCAGTCACGTTCACCCCCATCCCCTTTCGGACCCCTTCCCACGGTTGGAAATGCATGAAAATCGGCCTGTACACGGTGGGCGCTCCCCCCTCGAAGGTGAGACCTTCGGCAGAACCGCCGGGTCAAATCCGGCCGAGCTACCCGCGTTAGAGGTCTCAATGTCGGCTTCAGCAGTCACATTCAATCCCATTCCCGTTTGGACCTCTTCCCGCCGATGGAAATGCACAAAATTCGGCCTGAACACGCGGGAGGCTCCCCCCTCGAAGGTGAGACCTTCGGCAGAACCGCCGGGTCAAATCCGGCCGAGCTACCCGCGTTAGAGGTCTCAATGTCGGCTTCAGCAGTCACATTCAATCCCATTCCCGTTTGGACCTCTTCCCGCCGATGGAAATGCACAAAATTCGGCCTGAACACGCGGGACGCTCCCCCCTCGAAGGCGAGACCGTCGCCAGAACCGCCGGGTCAAATCCGGCCGAGCTACCCGCGTTAGAGGTCTCAATGTCGGCTTCAGCAGTCACATTCAATCCCATTCCCTTTTGGAACACTTCCCGCCGTTAACAATGCACGATATTCGGCCTGAACACGCGGGACGCTCCCCCCTCGAAGGTGAGACCTTCGGCAGAACCGCCGGGTCAAATCCTGCCGAGCTACCCGCGTTAGAGGTCTCAATGTCGGCTTCAGCAGTCACATTCAATCCCATTCCCGTTTGGACCTCTTCCCGCCGATGGAAATGCACAAAATTCGGCCTGAACACGCGGGGCGCTCCCCCCTCGAAGGCGAGACCGTCGCCAGAACCGCCGGGTCAAATCCGGCTGAGCTACCCGCGTTACAGGTCTCAAAGTCGGCTTCAGCAGTCACATTCAATCCCATTCCCTTTTGGAACACTTCCCGCCGTTAACAATGCACGATATTCGGACTGAACACGGGGGCCGGTCCGCCCT
>NW_027310240.1:5000-7500 GCF_047496795.1 Chiloscyllium punctatum | reverse complement strand
GGGTCAGCGTGTCAAACCGGCGAGCTCCACGGTCAGGCCGGCGGCGCACCAGCACCGGACCTCCGCGGCTCCCTTCACTCTTTCCACTGCCAGCCAACCGAGAGACGGACCCAATGCGGACGTGCAGAGCTTAGGCAGACCCCCCACTGGAGGCTCAACACTTCGTGGCAGCTCCGTGTCCCAGAGACCAGGAGGGTTGGCACACACACACAGTGTGAACCACCGACAGCCATTCTGGGACCGGTGACAGCCGTGCTGGCCCCACTGCCACGACACAGACGGACGCCAGGCCGCGCTCCCCGGCGGGGGGATGGCGTCGAGCCTGACGAACGGAATGTGCAGGGTGGGGGGGAAAGGCCAAGCGCTCCGACGCCGGAGGGCTCCGGAGTCTGAACTTAGGGGGACAAAGAGGACGGGTCCTCTGCGACACCCCAGCCGCGCTCTCGCCAGCCAAGGCGAGTGCGATTGATTGCCAAACGACCCTCAGACAGGCGTGGCCCCGGGAAGAACCCGGGGCCGCAAAGTGCGTTCAAAGTGTCGATGATCAATGTGTCCTGCAATTCACATTAATTCTCGCAGCTAGCTGCGTTCGTCATCGACGCACGAGCCGAGTGATCCACCGTCAAGAGTTGTCTGAGTTTGTTTTAGGTCTCTCCCTCGCCAGAGGAAAGCGACCCGGACCGCACATACGCTCCCCACCTTGAGCTACAGCCACCTGCACGCCGGCGTGCGGGCGGAGCAGGGTGGCGTGAAGCGATGGGGAGCACCATCCTGGTGCGGCCCGCAGAAACATACGTCTATTGGGGGGAGGAGGACAGGGCGCCCAAGAGGCGATGCGTGCCCCAACGCACCGCAGCGACGGAGGCAGGATCACCGCCACCATGTCGCCCGCCTAGTATCACGAGGCGTGCAGCAGCTTTGCCCTAGGAAAAGCAGAGGCGGGAACGGGCACCGGCCATCGGTTCGGCAGCGTCACTGACGCGTGCACGTGGCGGCGTGTCGGCGAGCGGACTTCCTGCGAGGAGGCGGGGGCGGCACTCGCCCGAGCAGACGCCCGCCCGGCCCAGCCACCGCCGAGGTGGACTGGGAGTCGCGGCAACGGCTCGTCATACTCGTTCCCACACTCACAGCGCAGCTTGCCCGCAAGCCACCGACCACCGATCGACGCCAGGCGCCCCGACCGAGAGCGGGATCGCTCGTTCGCCCTGCTGGCAGTTCGCTGGGGATCACTACTGCACGGAGCTCGGAGACCGACGGGCGGCAACTCGAGAGTCTTTAAACCACCACCCCCATCCCGCAAGTGCAAAGAGGCTGTATACGCACAGACGGGTGAGGGGAATAGGTACCCCGTCGGGTTTGAAGGGAGCGTGACTAGATAGCAACGATGTAAACCCAGCCGATTTGGGAGCGAAAGACCGGCGCCTGCATCACCGGCTTCGTTTCCCGTGGCTGGAGAGTACACCGAAACCCTCCGTCTGTCGCGAGCTCCCGACGACGCGGTGCCGCCAAGCAGCAGGGCCGGACCTGGTGTGGCTCCCCTCGTCGATCACAGACCGGTCGGCACTACTGACGAGACGGTGGAACGGGCTTCGCCCCTTGTGACGAAGGGTGATGCGAACCCGCCCGCCCGCGTGCGTTCGGGGTGGACTCGGCAAACGGAGATTTGAAATCGGAAAGTGTCCTCCTGCCCCGCGCAGGTAGGCGCCCAACAGTTGTGGGGGGTTTGGCGGTGACCACGGCTGCAGGGCCTGCTACCCCGACGAGCTCTCCTGCTGGCCCCGAAACCACCCTCGCGAGACAAGTTGAAACGGAAACGGGCGTACCCCCAAGCCGACGATCCTTTCTTATTTGTTACTTTTTTTTTCACTTGCTCGAGTTGTGGCGATTTGGCGGTGACCACGGCTGCAGGGCCTGCTACCCCGACGAGCTCTCCTGCTGGCCCCGAAACCACCCTCGCGAGACAAGTTGAAACGGAAACGGGCGTACCCCCAAGCCGACAGAGATCCTTTCTTATTTGTTACTTTTTTTTTTCACTTGCTCGAGTTGTGGGGGTTTGGCGGTGACCACGGCTGCAGGGCCTGCTACCCCGACGAGCTCTCCTGCTGGCCCCGAAACCACCCTCGCGAGACAAGTTGAAACGGAAACGGGCGTACCCCCAAGCCGACGATCCTTTCTTATTTGTTACTTTTTTTTTTCACTTGCTCGAGTTGTGGGGGTTTGGCGGTGACCACGGCTGCAGGGCCTGCTACCCCGACGAGCTCTCCTGCTGGCCCCGAAACCACCCTCGCGAGACAAGTTGAAACGGAAACGGGCGTACCCCCAAGCCGACGATCCTTTCTTATTTGTTACTTTTTTTTTCACTTGCTCGAGTTGTGGGGGTTTGGCGGTGACCACGGCTGCAGGGCCTGCTACCCCGACGAGCTCTCCTGCTGGCCCCGAAACCACCCTCGCGAGACAAGTTGAAACGGAAACGGGCGTACCCCCAAGCCGACGATCCTTT
>NW_027310239.1:130000-135284 GCF_047496795.1 Chiloscyllium punctatum | reverse complement strand
GGGGATGGAGAGAGATAGAGGGACTGGGGATGGAGAGAGTGAGAGGGATTGGGGATGAAGAGAGGGAGAGGGGAATTGGGGATGGAGAGAGGGAGAGGGGGATTGGGGTTGGAGAGAGGTGGGGATTGGGGATGGAGAGAGAGAGAGGGATTGGGAATGGAGAGAGAGGGATTGGGGATGGAGAGAGTGAGAGGGATTGGGGATGGAGAGAGAGAGAGGGATTGGGGATGGAGAGAGAGGGATTGGGGATGGAGAGAGAGAGAGGGATTGGGAATGGAGAGAGTTAGAGGGATTGGTGATGGAGAGAGTGAGAGGGATTGGGGATGGAGAGAGAGAGGGATTGGGGATGGAGAGAGAGAGGGATTGGGGATGGAGGGAGAGAGGGATTGGGGATGGAGTGAGTGAGAGGGATTGGGGATGGAGAGGGGGGGTATTGGGGATGGAGAGAGAGAGAGGAATTGGGGATACAAAGAGGGAGGATTGGGAATGGAGAGAGAGAGAGGGATTGGGGATGGAGAGAGGGAGAGGGATTGGGGATGGAGAGAGAGAGAGGGATTGGGAATGGAGAGAGAGGGATTGGGGATAGAGAGAGAGGGATTGAGGATGGAGAGAGTGAGAGGGATTGGGGATGGAGAGAGGGAGAGGGGGATTGGGGATGAAGAGAGGGAGAGGGGAATTCGGGATGGAGAGAGAGCGGGATTGTGGATGGAGAGAGAGAGAGAGAGAGGGATTGGGAATGGAGAGGGGAGGGATTGGGAATGGAGGCAGGGGGGATTGGGAATGGAGAGAGAGAGGGGGGGATTGGGGATGGAGAGAGGGATTGAGGATGGAGAGAGAGAGGGATTGGGGATGGAGAGAGAGAGTGATTGGGGATGGAGAGAGAGAGGGACTGGGAATGGAGAGAGAGAGGGACTGGGGATGGAGAGAGAGAGGGGGATTGGGGATAGAGAGAGAGGGGGATTGGGGATAGAGAGGGGGGCATTGGGGATGGAGAGAGGGGGATTGGGGATGGAGAGGAGAGGGATTGGGAATGGAGAGAAGAGGGATTGGGAATGGAGAGAGAGAGAGGGGGATTGGGGATGGAGAGAGAGAGAGAGAGGGATGGGGGATGGCGATAGGGGGATTGGGGATAGAGAGAGGGGGGATTCGGAATAGAGAGAGAGCGGGGGATTGGGGATAGAGAGAGAGGGGGATTGGGGATAGAGAGGGAGAGAGGAGGATTGGGGATGGAGAGAGAGAGGGATTAGGGATGTAGAGAGGGATTGGGGATGGCGAGAGATAGAGGGATTGGGGATGGAGAGAGAGAGTGATTGGGGATGGGGGCTATTGGGGATGGAGAGGGCGGGGATTGGGGATGGAGAGGGCGGGGATTGGGGATGGAGGGCGGGGATTGGGGATGGAGAGAGAGGGATTGGGGATGGACAGAGAGGGATTGGGGATGGAGAGAGAGAGAGAGGGATTGGGGATGGAGAGAGAGAGAGAGAGGGATGGGGGATGGCGATAGGGGGATTGGGGATAGAGAGAGGGGGGATTCGGAATAGAGAGAGAGCGGGGGATTGGGGATAGAGTGAGAGGGGGATTGGGGATAGAGAGGGAGAGAGGAGGATTGGGGATGGAGAGAGAGAGAGGGATTAGGGATGTAGAGATGGAGAGGGATTGGGGATGGCGAGAGATAGAGGGATTGGGGATGGAGAGAGAGAGTGATTGGGGATGGGGGCTATTGGGGATGGAGAGGGCGGGGATTGGGGATGGAGAGGGCGGGGATTGGGGATGGAGGGCGGGGATTGGGGATGGAGAGAGAGGGATTGGGGATGGAGAGAGAGGGATTGGGGATGGACAGAGAGGGATTGGGGATGGAGAGAGAGAGAGAGGGATTGGGGATGGAGAGAGAGAGAGAGAGGGATTGGGGATGGAGAGAGAGAGAGGGATTGGGGATGGAGAGAGAGAGAGGGGGGGATTGGGGATGGAGAGGGAGAGGGGGATTGGGGATGGAGAGAGAGTGGGGGGTATTGGGGATGGAGAGAGAGAGAGGGGGATTGGGGATGGAGAGAGAGAGAGGGGGATTGGGGATGGAGAGAGAGAGAGGGGGATTGGGGATGGAGAGAGAGAGAGGGGGATTGGGGATGGAGAGAGAGAGAGGGGGATTGGGGATGGAGAGAGAGGGGGATTGGGGATGGAGAGAGAGAGGGGGATTGGGGATGGAGAGAGAGAAAGGGGGATTGGGGATGGAGAGAGGTGGGGATTGGGGATGGAGAGAGAGAGAGGGATTGGGGATGGAGAGAGAGGGATTGGGGATGGAGAGAGAGGGATTGGGGATGGAGAGAGAGAGAGAGGGATTGGGGATGGAGAGTGTTGGACTGGTGATGGAGAGTGTGAGGGGGATTGGGGATGGAGAGAGAGAGGGATTGGGGATGGAGAGAGAGAGGAATTGGGGATGGAGAGAGAGAGAGGGATTTGGAATGGAGAGAGAGAGCGGGATTTGGAATGGAGAGAGAGAGAGGGATTGGGGATGGAGACAGAGAGGGATTGGGGATGGAGAGAGATAGGAATTGGGGATGGAGAGAGAGAGGGATTGGGGATGGAGAGAGAGAGATTGGGGATGGAGAGAGAGACAGGGATTGGGAACCGATAGAGGAGGGCTTGGGAATGAGGAGAGGGGGGTTTGGGAATGGAGAAAGAGAGAGAGGGATTGGGGATGGAGAGAGGGGGGATTGGGAATGGAGACGGCGAGAGGGATTGGGGATGGAGAGAGGGGGATTGGGGATGGAGAGAGAGAGAGGGATTGAGGATGGAGAGAGAGAGTTGGATTGGGGATGGAGAGATAGTGGGATTGGGGATGGAGAGAGAGAGGGATTGGGGATGGAGAGAGAGGGATTGGGGATGGAGAGTGAGAGGGATTGGGGATAGAGAGAGAGAGGGATATTGGGGATGGAGAAAGAGAGAGGGATTGGGGATGGAGAGAGAGAGGGATTGGGGAATGAGAGAGAGAGGGATTGGGGATAGAAAGAGGGAGGATTGGGAATAGAGAGAGAGGGGGGATTGGGGATGGAGAGAGAGAGAGAGGGATTTGGAATGGTGTGAGAGAGAGGGATTTGGAATGGAGAGAGAGAGAGGGATTGGGGATGGAGACAGAGAGGGATTGGGGATGGCGAGATAGGAATTGGGGATGGAGAGAGAGAGGGATTGGGGATGGAGAGAGGGGGGGTTGGGGATAGAGAGAGGGGGGTATTGGGGATGGATAGGGGGGTATTGGGGATGGAGAGAGATAGAGGGACTGGGGATGGAGAGAGTGAGATGGATTGGGGATGAAGAGAGGGAGAGGGGAATTGGGGATGGAGAGAGGGAGAGGGGGATTGGGGTTGGAGAGAGGTGGGGATTGGGGATGGAGAGAGAGAGAGATTGGGAATGGAGAGAGAGGGATTGGGGATGGAGAGAGAGAGGGATTGGGGATGGAGAGAGAGAGAGGGATTGGGGATGGAGAGAGAGAGAGGGATTGGGGATGGAGAGAGAAGGATTGGGGTTGGAGAGAAAGAGAGGGATTGGGGATGGAGAGAGAGAGGGGGATTAGGGATGGAGAGAGAGGGGGGAATTGGGGATGGAGAGAGAGAGGGATTGGGATTGGAGAGAGAGAGAGTGGGATTGGGGATGGAAAGAGAGAGAGGGATTGGGGATAGAGAGAGTGAGGGATTGGGGATGGCGAGAGATAGGGATTGGGGATGGAGAGAGAGAGGGATTGGGGATGGAGAGAGATGGGGATTGGGGATAGAGAGGGAGAGAGGGGGATTGGGGATGGAGAGAGAGAGAGAGAGAGAGGGATTCGGGATGGGGAGAGAGAGGGATTGGGGATGTAGAGAGAGGGGAGTGATTGGGGATGGAGAGAGAGAGGGGGGATGGGGGATGAAGAGAGAGAGGGGGGCTTTGTGGATGGAGAGAGAGAGGGATTGGGAATGGAGAGAGAGAGGGAATGGGGATGGAGAGAGAGAGGGATTCGGGATGGAGAGAGAGGGGGGCGATTGGGGATGGAGAGAGAGGGGGGTTTGGGGATGCAGAGAGAGAGGGGGGCTTTGTGGATGGAGAGAGAGAGGGATTGGGGATGGAGAGAGAGAGGGGGATTGGGGATGGAGAGAGAGAGAGGGATTGGGGATGGAGAAAGAGAGAGATTGGGGATGGCGAGAGATACGGATTGGGGATGGAGAGAGAGGGATTGGGGATGGAGAGAGAGAGAGGGGAATTGGGGATGGAGAGAGGGGGTGATTGTGGATGGAGAGAGAGAGGGGGATTGGGAATGGAGAGAGGGGGGGATTGGGAATGGACAGAGAGGGGGGATTGGGAATGGAGAGAGAGAGAGGGATTGGGGATGGAGAGAGTGAGAGGGATTGGGGATGGAGAGAGAGGGATTGGGGATGGAGAGAGAGAGAGAGAGATTGGGGATGGAGAGAGAGAGTTTGGGGATGGAGAGAGAGGGATAGGGAATGGAGAGAGTGAGAGGGATTGGGGATGGAGAGAGGGAGAGGGGGAATGGGGATGGAGAGAGAGAGGGATTGGGGATGGAGAGAATGAGAGGGGGATTGGGGATGGAGAGAGAGGGGGGGATTGGGGATGGGAGAGAGAGAGGGGGGATTGGGGATGCAGAGAGGGGGGGGATTGGGGATGCAGAGAGAGAGGGGGATTGGGGATGGAGAGAGAGAGGGGGATTGGGGATAGATAGAGAGGGGGGGGATTGGGGATGGAGAGAGAGGGATTGCGAATGGAGAGAGAGAGTGGGATTGGGGATGGAAAGAGAGAGAGAGGGAATTGGGGATAGAGAGAGAGAGGGATTGGGGATGGAGAGAGAGAGGGATTGGGGATGGAGAGAGAGAGAGGGATTAGGGATGGGGAGAGAGAGGGATTGGGGATGTAGAGAGAGGGGGGTGATTGGGGATGGAGAGAGAGAGGGGGGATTAGGGATGGGGAGAGAGAGGGATTGGGGATGTAGAGAGAGAGAGAGGGATTAGGGATGGGGAGAGAGAGGGATTGGGGATGTAGAGAGAGGGGGGTGATTGGGGATGGAGAGAGAGAGGGGGGGATTGGGGATGCAGAGAGAGTGGGGGGCTTTGTGGATGGAGAGAGAGAGGGATTGGGAATGGAGGGAGAGAGAGAGAGAGATTGGGATGGAGAGAGAGAGAGAGATTGGGGATGGAGAGAGAGAGAGAGATTGGGGATGGAGAGAGTGAGAGAGTGAGAGATTGGGGATGGAGAGAGAGAGATTGGGGATGAGTGAGAGAGAGAGATTGGGGTGTTGTGA